>NW_015505984.1:30179-52788 GCF_001515645.1 Sinocyclocheilus grahami | reverse complement strand
GTGTGTGTGTGTGTGTGTGTGTGTTTGTGTGTGTGTGAGAGAGAGAGAGTGTGTGTGTGTGTTTGTTTGTTTGTTTGTTTGTTTGTGTGTGTGTGTGTGTGTGTGTGTGTTTGTTTGTTTGTTTGTTTGTGTGTGTGTGTGTGTGTTTGTGTGTTTGTTTGTTTGTTTGTCTCACCGAAGGCTTTCTTGGGCTCGACCAGGCGCAGGGTGAACGGCGTTCCTCTCAGCTGCTCCTTCAGCATCTTCGCCACTTCATAATGCCGACATCCCACAATGCTCTGGTCATTAATGGCCTCGATGTGATCGCCGACACACACCGTCTTTATTTGGTCAATGGTGCTGTCTTCCTTTATCCTCTTAAACAAAACATATGACATAATATGACAGTATAATAATATAATGTAATATATGTAGATATATTACATAATCATGTAAAACATAATATATTTAACTGATTCTGGTGTACATTTGTTTGTTTTTTTGCTTTTTTACATTTAAATACACAGTTTTTCTTACATGCTTATAACTGTTTTATATTTTACTTGTATTTTTAACTGCTTTGTTTTATTTTTTTTTTGTTATTATTTTTTTATATATAAATTTATATCCTTTAATTTCCCTGCAGAAGTAACAGTTCATTGCAAAATGCATGCTGTTTGTGCAATTTAACTTTGACTTTTGAGTTGTTGTTGTTTTATTATTATTATTATTATTTTGCTGTATTTTCATTTTGGAGGCTCAAATTCTTAATATTCCCAAATTGGTCCGTAATTATTCCAAAATATTCCAAAGTTATGCATTCATTCATTCTCTTTTTTGCTTTTGTTTTCATTTTGTTGCATGTATATATATATATACTTTTTTATTTCTTTCTTTCTTTTATGTCTTTTCTTTTTTTAAATCTCTTTTTATTTGTATTTTCGGGGGCTCAAATGTTACGATTCTCAATATTCCAAACTGGTACAAAATTATTCCAAAAGTATTATTGATTAATTGATTGATATATTCTTTTTTTTTAATTTTGCTGTATTTTTAATTTTGCTGTATATTCATTTTGGAGGCTCAAATTCTTAATTTTCTCAAACTGGTCCGTAATTATTCCAAAATATTCCAAAGTTATTTGATTCATTCATTCATTGCTTTTGTTTTGTTTTGTTTTCCCGGGGGCTCAAATGTTAAGATTCTCAACCCTCTAGACTAGTTTCCCAGGAAACCGTTAGCTGGTTACCCTGGTTACCGCACTTTGATGAAGGCGTATCCCGCGCCGTTGTCGGTGATGGTCAGGCCGAGCGCGTCTTCGGTTTTAACGACCTCCACCTCTTTGGTTTCTCCCCTCACGTGCGCGAAGATGAAGTCCTCCAGACCGATCTGACCGCCCAGCAGCTTCTGCATGTCCACTTTGTGCGAGTTCAGCGTGCAGAAGAGGATCTGGAGGGAAAAACAGACAAACGCTCGTCAGATCACAGAGAAAACCGACACGTATGTATAAAACTTCTCAGAAATGCTCTTAAGAATAGTCTTAAGCTTTGACTTAAGTGTCAAAAATTCTTAGTAAAAAGTAGGACTTTTCTAAGAGTAGGAGACTTTTATAAAGACGCTTTCAGTAAAGTCTGAGACTGATTCTTAAGTGTTGACTGAGGTGACACTTAAGTGTTGTGAACTAAGCACTACAATGATGTCAACACAAAATGGCTGACCTCGACCTCTGAATCAGCCAATAGTGAGCCTGCTCACAGCAGCACAACACCAATCATTTAATGTAACTACAATAAACTCATTTAATTAAGACACTGAAATATTGTAATATTTAAAAAAAAAATTATGCTTTGCATTGTACAAAATTATCACAAATTATTACTGATGCTTCGTTTTCTATTGGTACGTCTCCTCGTTTACAGTTGGAGCAATGATGGGAACATGAGTTCAATCAGTGGCTCCAACAACTCCATGAAAGCCCACAATCCTCATAAAAGTGGCCTAATTTTTGCAATATGGTTTGGCGGTCAGTTTGAAAGTTGATTAATTGCCATATAGTAGTGGCCAAAAGTGATGTCCGGCCTAGGAAATCAATGATGTCAACACAAAATGGCTGACCTCGACCTCTGAATCAGCCAATAGTGAGCCTGCTCACAGCAGCACAACACCAATCATTTAATGTAACTACAATAAACTCATTTAATTAAGACACTGAAATATTGTAATATTTTTAAAAAAAAATTATGCTTTGCATTGTGCAAAATTATCACAAATGATTACTGATGCTTCGTTTTCTATTGGTACGTCTCCTCGTTTACAGTTGGAGCAATGATGGGAACATGAGTTCAATCAGTGGCTCCAACAACTCCATGAAAGCCCACAATCCTCATAAAAGTGGCCTAATTTTTGCAATATGGTTTGGCGGTCAGTTTGAAAGTTGATTAATTGCCATATAGTAGTGGCCAAAAGTGAGGTCCGGCCTAGGAAATTTCACCATTAATTAAAAAAAATAAATCAATGAATGTTCAAGATTTTGTAAGCATATTGCATAGTTGCTCAGAGTCGGTTGTTTTATTTGTGATAATAATGCAATGAAACATGCCAAATTGTGCGGTCATAATCTTTGGCGTGCTGTCATACAAAGAAATTATGAACACATGCAAAAACAAGAGGACCAATGAAATATTCATAACTTATTTTGTAGTCAGTGTGCCAGTTTAGTGATTTTTGTCTCTTCCGCATTCCTTTAGAGACTTTTTTTCAAAAGCCTAGCAACAAAATCAGTTTCTTGGACAAGCCGTATCTACATTCCCATGAAGTCATAAAGGCGAGTTCACTGATCTATATAAATATAAATATAAATATAGATCAGTGAACGCACCTTTATGAGGTCGTCTAGCAACATTGAGTGACCAGTTTTAGCTACTTTCGATTGAAAGCAGTTGGCAACACTGGTCAGTGTTTTTCACCCTTTGTATTTTAGACTCCATGAAAGCCCACAATCCTCATAAAAGTGGCCTAATTTTTGCAATATGGTTACCCTTAATTAAAAAAAATAAATCAATGAATGTTCAAGATTTTGTAAGCATATTGCATAGTTGCTCAGAGTCGGTTGTTTTATTTGTGATAATAATGCAATGAAACATGCCAAATTGTGCGGTCATAATCTTTGGCGTGCTGTCATACAAAGAAATTATGAACACATGCAAAAACAAGAGGACCAATGAAATATTCATAACTTATTTTGTAGTCAGTGTGCCAGTTTAGTGATTTTTGTCTCTTCCGCATTCCTTTAGAGACTTTTTTTCAAAAGCCTAGCAACAAAATCAGTTTCTTGGACAAGCCGTATCTACATTCCCATGAAGTCATAAAGGCGAGTTCACTGATCTATATAAATATAAATATAAATATAGATCAGTGAACGCACCTTTATGAGGTCGTCTAGCAACATTGAGTGACCAGTTTTAGCTACTTTCGATTGAAAGCAGTTGGCAACACTGGTCAGTGTTTTTCACCCTTTGTATTTTAGTGGTTTAAGTGAAATGTGGGGTCATTAAAATCACTTTTGGCCACTGTTGTGTTCGGTGGGGTTAGTGCCACAATATGCAAGACCCTGCTTACCGTGTCATCACCGGTGCATTGCTGCATTTTTCCAATTTTACAGGCAAAAAAATGTAATTACTACATTTCTGCAGTTAGAGCATTGACTTGTTGAGTGGAAGAGGTTATTACATTTCTTACTTTGTCTTTCGACTTTTTGATCTTGACAATCAAGTTTGTATTGTTTTATCAACTCCATATCATCACATAACTCCAATATGCCATGTCTTCGCTGGAAAGTGTTTGTTTCCTCCTCTGTGCTGCCATCTTGCTACTCCTAACGAGGTTAGGAGACCTCTTCAGCTCTCTTAAATAATTCAGGAGCTGGGACCTAGTCTTAACACTTAGGAACCTTTATGAATCACTCTTATTCTTAAGTCTAGGAATAAGAGTAAAATGACGTTTTCCACCATGAGGCGCCCAGTCTCGTGGTTAACCAGCACTTTTAAGGTAACTCTCCAATGAATATAACTAATGTTGTGTGTTAACGGAGTTAGCTTCGATGAATGTTGATTAAAACATGATTTGTATTCGTATTACAATGTTTAACGATGCTAACAGATGCTAACACTCAGGCGCGAGTCTCCATGTTAATATCCATTAAAATCTTTATGTACTAGACTTAATCTGTAGCTAAAACGACTGGTATTCAATATTTTCAGCTTTACCGAGCTATAAATGTAAGTAACGAGTGGTTTGAACGCATAAATGCTCACGTGATCCTTTAAACTTTCGACTCAAACTGTTTGGTTTCAGATAAAAAATTGACCTCTGAGATAGTCCTGAAATGACTTGATAACAGGTTCTTGAAGGATATTTTCTCCTGAAGGCCGTGTGATTTTTACAGTTCAGTGCTTTTGAAGAAAAGATTACAGATAAACCTGATCGGTTATGTAAGTTGATCTGGTGATATTCAAGCAGCGACACATGAATAAAATACTTTTTATTTAGTAGTTTAGTAATAGTTACATTTTTATAGTTTATATAAATACTAAAGCTAATACATTTTTTAAAAATCAGTATGTTCATATTAAAATCTATACATATTCAATGATATTCTTGTATTAACATACAAAGCTATTTATTTATTTACATAAGGATTAAGCTGACTGATGGAATAAAAATTCACTTTCCAGAAAGTTCTGGGCTCAGGCATATGAGAAAACATTTTGGTATGTTCCTTTAAAAAATATATATATATATATATTAAGCAGAGTAATGTCAAAACACAAAATTAAAACATTGGAACTTTTGTTTTGTTTAATCTTTTTTTATTATTATTATTATTGTTCAAGGCATTTTACTAAAGAAAAATGTTTTTTTAAATAGTTTTAGGTGTAGGAGAACATTAATTTTATTATTTATTTATTTGTTTGTTTGTTTGTTTAAATTTACTAGCCACTGGCACATTTGAAAACATTTAAATTTTTTATATATTATTTTTAATAACTAATTTGTTGATTTCATGTATTTATCATTTACTACAAAAACCTATTAACCATTGGCATATATTCAACATGTAACATTTATTTATTTATTTCATATATCTTTTATTTAGTCACCGGCATATATGAATTTTTTTTTACCATTTTATTTATTTCTTTATTTGCCCCTGGCATCAATTAAAATATTCATTTATTTGTTTATCTATCTATCTATCTATCTATCTACCTATCTATCTATTCATTTGTATTTTCCTCCCATTTACTAGCCACTAGCATGTAATTATTTTTGCATAATTTTGTAACCGAACTAAAAAAAAAATTATATTATCAATTTTAATAATGATCAAAATAACTAATGTAGTGGTGATATATTATCTAGCAACTTTCAACAACTTATGTACACACAACATGTACTACCTTAAGAGCAAACTCCAACATACTTCCCAAGAAACAAATGACCCACACACCACTCCTCAGACCAGCAACCTTTCCCTTTGACCCAGAAAAATACATTTTGCTGAGTACCAAAGACTCGCTGTACCTCAGAAGCGGAGATGTTGAAGACCTCTGCGATCCTGGCGTAAAGCTCCCTGACGTTGGTGAAGCCGTGAATGCGTCCCGTTGGGCTCCCATGCGCGAGCTGTGCGTGAAACACCAGTTTGGGCCTCGGACACGGAGGAGGCTCCTGGGGAAGCGGCGGGGCCGACGGGACGGCTCCCTGGTTCTCCTCGTCGCCCGGCGGTCCTTTGGAGTCCTGCGCGTCCGGACTCATGGCCTCTCCGTTCTGCATGGGCTCTGGGTCGCACGTCGTCTTCTCTGACTCCTGCATGGTGAAGAGCGAGGCGTACGTGGCCGTCTGCAGTCGAGTCTGCCGTGTTAAATTAAAGATGAGGGTAGCCAGGCAACGCTGCACAGGTGAGAGGTTTCAGGCCCTGCTTAGTGGAAACCCAAAACCAGTTGAGCTAGAGATCTTATGGGTGACACTGGAGATCAGGACGAACACCTGAAGTGAAGCGGCACGCTGAGAACCTGGAGGCCATCTGTCTGTAGAGCTGGCGGAGAGGACTATCTTCACACCAGAGATGCAACGTTTGTGCGTTTGGTCAAATATTTAGCTGATCTAAAGGAGTAGTTCAGCCAAAAATTTGCGGAAAATGTGCTCACCCTCGGGCCATCCGAGATGAGTTTGTTTCTTCATCAGATTTGGAGAAATGTAGCATTGCATCACTTGCTCACCAATGGATGTGAATGGGTGCCGTCAGAATGAGAGCTGATAAAAACATCACAATAATCCACAAGTAATCAACAGCACTCCAGTCCATCAGTTAACATCTGGAGAAGCCAAAAGCTGAAACAAATCCAGCATTAAGACGCTTTTAACTAAAATACATAATCCATAATAACGCTTCCTCCAGTGAAAAAGTCCATCTCCTGTTGTCTCTCACATCAAAATCCAGCCACATATATGTTTAGAGCTGTTTTGGCTTGTAAAGGTGTTTGATCTGTGCAGATTTCTCTCCTGATTCAGACCAGACCACATTATCATGTGTTATCTTGGATTATGGACTCGTATTTTAACCAGAAATAACAATTTGGTGGATTTGTTTCTTACAAACGCAGTTTTTGTCTTCACAGGATTAACTGAATTATTGGATTTTGTGGATTATTGTGGTTTTTATCAACTGTTTGGACTCTCATTCTGACGGCACCCATTGCTGAGACACTGATGCAATGCTACATTTCTTCATTTTTGGGTGAACTTTTCCTTTAACAGCTGAAGAATAGTTTAGCATAAGCAAGAAACTTTCTTGGAGTACTGCATTATATTTTTGTATAAAAATGTAGTGTTTGCTGTATGATTGGCAATATTTGCTGCCTCTTTTTCAACAAAAGCATTGTAGCAAGCAGTGAGTCTTGAAATCAACTGCAGATGACGTTAAAAGCCCATTTTTGACTAACTCCAGTGTGCATTTGTAACCTCATAATTATACTGAACAAACTGGGCTCATGAAATGACAGAAGTCTCCATGAGGAACATCCAGAGGTCAGACGAGCTGCGGTCTGATATCAGGAACTGGCTGTGGATCTGATATTTGTCCTGCATGCGGTGGGTACAGGGCCTCCTCTGTTCGGATGATGAGTGTAACGTGAGCTTCTGTGTCAACTCCTTCCTCCAAATACTGACTGCACACACATTGCTCCCGCTATGTTTTATGCATAAAAGGGCGTATGCGGGTCATGAGATGTCATGTGGCGCAGTCATGTGTGCAAAAGCGACGAGATGATCCGGGGAAAATTGTGTTGAAATGGTAATTTCTGCAGCAAAGCGTGATTTGATTATGAAATTATGTAGCCGGGGGACTGAAGTGTTTCATATGTGTGATTCAAATAAGAGAAATGAAAAAAAAGATAGATAGATAGATAGATAGATAGATAGATAGATTGTGCATCTCCATAACTGAGGCCGATGCAATATGCATCTCGATGCATAGCCAACAATACGATACATTGAAGATACATATGAAGTAGCTTGTGATGCGATACGATTTCGATGAGATGATCCGGGGAAATTGTGTTGAAATGGTAATTTCTGCAGCAAAGCGTGATTTGATTATGAAATTATGTAGCCGGGGGACTGAAGTGTTTCATATGTGTGATTCAAATAAGAGAAATGAAAAAAAAGATAGATAGATAGATAGATAGATAGATTGTAGGGATGTGCATCTCCATAACTGAGGCCGATGCAATATGCATCTCGATGCATAGCCAACAATACGATACATTGAAGATACATATGAAGTAGCTTGTGATGCGATACGATTTCGATTCAATCCAATTCAACACAATGCGATTCGATGCAATACGATGCAATGGAAAAAATATGATCGCATTTATTTCTTTGGTTCAGACAGACAACAAATCATAAATTAACTTATGTATGTGTCTTCTGACTTCTAACACCTCGAGGCCTGTTTCATAAAACAAGTTTACCAAATAGGCCAGGCTTATTTCAGTTAGTCTGACTCACTGTGATTTGGTTCCATAAAACAAATTGAATAAAGATCAAAATCAGTCACTGTGGCAACTTCTGCTTGAAAGCTAACCTTTATAATCTAACATTGCTCTTTAAAGCATTAAAATCACTAAATTAAAACTAAATTTTAACTGCTACTAAGTAGTAATTACGTAGTAAGCTTGATAATTAGGACTGTATTAGCTTACATTTTATTTACCCATTACAATAGTCCCTTTACAGGTACTGCTATCATAAGAATACACCTATATGTAGGTTTAAAATTCTACAAAAGGCACATTTAATGTCCAACAATGAATATTTGAGCAAAATGCATATTTGACTTATTGCTCGTTCACTCGCGTATGCCTCGCTCGCTCCTGACAGCAAGCAAAATGGATATATTTGCATGACTTTTATGATCGCATTTATTTCTTTGGTTCAGACAGACAACAAATCATAAATTAACTTATGTATGTGTCTTCTGACTTCTAACACCTCGAGGCCTGTTTCATAAAACAAGTTTACCAAATAGGCCAGGCTTATTTCAGTTAGTCTGACTCACTGTGATTTGGTTCCATAAAACAAATTGAATAAAGATCAAAATCAGTCACTGTGGCAACTTCTGCTTGAAAGCTAACCTTTATAATCTAACATTGCTCTTTAAAGCATTAAAATCACTAAATTAAAACTACATTTTAACTGCTACTAAGTAGTAATTACGTAGTAAGCTTGATAATTAGGACTGTATTAGCTTACATTTTATTTACCCATTACAATAGTCCCTTTACAGGTACTGCTATCATAAGAATACACCTATATGTAGGTTTAAAATTCTACAAAAGGCACATTTAATGTCCAACAATGAATATTTGAGCAAAATGCATATTTGACTTATTGCTCGTTCACTCGCGTATGCCTCGCTCGCTCCTGACAGCAAGCAAAATGGATATATTTGCATGACTTTTTAACATTCACAGAGGAAAAATATACTTGTGACATGTCAGTTATGCACTGAGGAAAACACAACGTCTCAAATGCATCAAACAGCACAGATATATTCGCTGTTTGTCATGGTGGATCGATTTGATCCATGATCGACATTAAGGGATGCTTAAGAATAAGCGTGCACAAATTAGGCTAGTTAGCTTGTGTGAACTTACACTGTCGTTTATGGAACTGCTTTAGCCCCGATTGATTTGTTAGGTTATTTCAAGTCAGGTTTTGGACTTTAATCCCTGCTTTTCCTCAGGTCTCTGTAGTGTTGTTGTGATACGTCATATTCACGTGCTGCGGTGATGAGAGAACGCGCTTGAGAAACAGTTTCGAGAGGAGAAATCAATCTACATATAAAATATTGGTCACTTTGTAAACAATAAAAGTCTAGCCATCCACTAGTAATTATATATAAATAAATCGGTTTTTACCGATGCAAATATGTTAGAAACGATGCATCGCGATGCACATGCCAAGTTGTAGCCGATGCACACTTTTTAAGCCGATGCATCGCATCCTTAACTTTTTTTGCCGATGCACCGAGCGAATCGGGGAATCTTCCCATCCCTAATAGATAGTCTCAAATCCATCACTAGTGAACATTTAGACGCGCATGACCTGTTCAAACTCATGATCGTATCAAAACATGTGAGAACAGAGTTAAAAACACTAGGCCGGTCTGTAATACAATCAGTGTATATTCAGCCTTCCACACTAGCTCTCCACCCTGACTTCCTCCTCCTTACCACCACGTTGCATGCACACACGCGTCCTGCCCATAAAAGGGCATGGGCGGAGTCCGAGAGAGAGTGTCGCGCAGTGATTGGGCTCCGTGGCTGATCAGATGCGCGCTGATTGGCCGCCAGCGCTTGGTCCGATTTTGTCTCATTTTGTTAATCAGGCCGCGTTCATGGGACGCCGGAGAGAAACCGGATCATCGCATCCGCGTTCAGCGGCGTGTTTTGTCGGCGTGTGTCGATCTGCGTAGAGGAAGAATGCTGGAAAACAAGAGGGAGAGATTTAAAACGTTTCTGAGAAAGATCGACGAGAGCGCCATATCGCGAATCAAGCATTTAATGAAGGAGAGGTGAGAATAACGTTATCAGCTGTCGACGTCTGATTATATGCAGCTCATTTGCATATGTTAATGTTGTGTTCATATTATAATTACAAGGTCCTAGTGTGTTTGTTTTGATAAGGTTGTGTGATGCGCGTGGTTTTTATTGATATAAGTCAGATTGATGATGTTTTATAGCCATAATCCACCCTGTGTGTGTGTGTGTGTGTGTGTGTGTGTGTGTGTGTGTGTGTGTGTGTGTGTGTGTGTGTGTGTGTGTGTGTGTGGGTGAGAGGGTGTGTGAGGGGGTGTGGTTTGATTATGAAATTATGTAGCCGGGGGACTGAAGTGTTTCATATGTGTGATTCAAATAAGAGAAATGAAAAAAAAGATAGATAGATAGATAGATAGATAGATAGATAGATAGATAGATAGATAGATTGTAGGGATGTGCATCTCCATAACTGAGGCCGATGCAATATGCATCTCGATGCATAGCCAACAATACGATACATTGAAGATACATATGAAGTAGCTTGTGATGCGATACGATTTCGATTCAATCCAATTCAACACAATGCGATTCGATGCAATACGATGCAATGGAAAAAATATGATCGCATTTATTTCTTTGGTTCAGACAGACAACAAATCATAAATTAACTTATGTATGTGTCTTCTGACTTCTAACACCTCGAGGCCTGTTTCATAAAACAAGTTTACCAAATAGGCCAGGCTTATTTCAGTTAGTCTGACTCACTGTGATTTGGTTCCATAAAACAAATTGAATAAAGATCAAAATCAGTCACTGTGGCAACTTCTGCTTGAAAGCTAACCTTTATAATCTAACATTGCTCTTTAAAGCATTAAAATCACTAAATTAAAACTAAATTTTAACTGCTACTAAGTAGTAATTACGTAGTAAGCTTGATAATTAGGACTGTATTAGCTTACATTTTATTTACCCATTACAATAGTCCCTTTACAGGTACTGCTATCATAAGAATACACCTATATGTAGGTTTAAAATTCTACAAAAGGCACATTTAATGTCCAACAATGAATATTTGAGCAAAATGCATATTTGACTTATTGCTCGTTCACTCGCGTATGCCTCGCTCGCTCCTGACAGCAAGCAAAATGGATATATTTGCATGACTTTTTAACATTCACAGAGGAAAAATATACTTGTGACATGTCAGTTATGCACTGAGGAAAACACAACGTCTCAAATGCATCAAACAGCACAGATATATTCGCTGTTTGTCATGGTGGATCGATTTGATCCATGATCGACATTAAGGGATGCTTAAGAATAAGCGTGCACAAATTAGGCTAGTTAGCTTGTGTGAACTTACACTGTCGTTTATGGAACTGCTTTAGCCCCGATTGATTTGTTAGGTTATTTCAAGTCAGGTTTTGGACTTTAATCCCTGCTTTTCCTCAGGTCTCTGTAGTGTTGTTGTGATACGTCATATTCACGTGCTGCGGTGATGAGAGAACGCGCTTGAGAAACAGTTTCGAGAGGAGAAATCAATCTACATATAAAATATTGGTCACTTTGTAAACAATAAAAGTCTAGCCATCCACTAGTAATTATATATAAATAAATCGGTTTTTACCGATGCAAATATGTTAGAAACGATGCATCGCGATGCACATGCCAAGTTGTAGCCGATGCACACTTTTTAAGCCGATGCATCGCATCCTTAACTTTTTTTGCCGATGCACCGAGCGAATCGGGGAATCTTCCCATCCCTAATAGATAGTCTCAAATCCATCACTAGTGAACATTTAGACGCGCATGACCTGTTCAAACTCATGATCGTATCAAAACATGTGAGAACAGAGTTAAAAACACTAGGCCGGTCTGTAATACAATCAGTGTATATTCAGCCTTCCACACTAGCTCTCCACCCTGACTTCCTCCTCCTTACCACCACGTTGCATGCACACACGCGTCCTGCCCATAAAAGGGCATGGGCGGAGTCCGAGAGAGAGTGTCGCGCAGTGATTGGGCTCCGTGGCTGATCAGATGCGCGCTGATTGGCCGCCAGCGCTTGGTCCGATTTTGTCTCATTTTGTTAATCAGGCCGCGTTCATGGGACGCCGGAGAGAAACCGGATCATCGCATCCGCGTTCAGCGGCGTGTTTTGTCGGCGTGTGTCGATCTGCGTAGAGGAAGAATGCTGGAAAACAAGAGGGAGAGATTTAAAACGTTTCTGAGAAAGATCGACGAGAGCGCCATATCGCGAATCAAGCATTTAATGAAGGAGAGGTGAGAATAACGTTATCAGCTGTCGACGTCTGATTATATGCAGCTCATTTGCATATGTTAATGTTGTGTTCATATTATAATTACAAGGTCCTAGTGTGTTTGTTTTGATAAGGTTGTGTGATGCGCGTGGTTTTTATTGATATAAGTCAGATTGATGATGTTTTATAGCCATAATCCACCCTGTGTGTGTGTGTGTGTGTGTGTGTGTGTGTGTGTGTGTGTGTGTGTGTGTGTGTGTGTGTGTGTGTGTGTGTGTGTGTCTCATAGACCCTCAGTTGTATTGGTATTCCAACACATGTGGGTCACGTTATCTATCGGCGTCTATTTTTAGCCCAAAAGCTTGTTCCAGGTGGTGTGCCAGGTGTGGGCAAGCTGTCTGGGCTAATTTTGTTTCCCAATGGAATTGAATTAGCTTCTCCGGACCTTGTGAAGAAAACTATGGGCCCTGACCGCGGCTTCTTGGCAGCGATCTTGAATTGCATTCAGTCGACACTTCCTCCCATCCGTTAACCAATGGTGATCTAGTATCCCTGTGTTTACAGAGCGTGAAGATCTTATGCTTATGCAATGAAAACTGACCTGATATTCTCCATATCAAGTTATGCTAGTGTGCTCCATGAAACTGGGCAAACACTCACTTAATCATCTTCATTAGAACATGGTGTCTTTCTTATAAACAGAAGTACAGAATGCCCTGAGAAATACTGATTAAGATTCAAGAACTACTTGTTTTCAGGCCTTGACAAGGATCTTTAAGCTATCTTCTGTGATTCACCGTGCAGGTGTGGACGTATATGAGCTGATGCGTTTCCATTGGCAAACATCAGCCTTGAATGCTTGTGTATGTGCAGTGTGCATTAGGCCAGGGATGAATCATCTTTATTTATAATGGCACAAGGAGGTAAGGGGTCAGATGGAGAAAAGGTTCAGTGGTAATAAAAAAGTAAGTTACAACATTTATCATTTTCATTTAGTTTAACTTGATTTCCTAAAATAACTGAAACTTTTTACTTTACTTTTAGTCATTTAGCAGACGCTTTTATCCAAAGCGACTTACAGATAAGAAGAAGTAATTAAAGCTAAAACTCTATAAATACTATATATTTACACATTTAATAAAATAAAATAAATTAAATAAAAATGACAAATGCATGCAACATTTCAAAACTAAACATTTAAATGAAAACAAAAAAATAAAGCTAAAAACATTTCAAAATATTAAAGAACAAAAGGTATGAGTATAATAATGATTCTAACATAACACCAAAAAACAACTACATATGTGTTTGTACAGCCACACACATATACATGTACATATATATATATAAATACATTCTATATATATATATATATATATATATAATTTCCATTTTGTATGTTGAAGTACTGAAATAACTCAAATTAAATAAAACTAAAACTTAATAAAAAAAAACCCTATATAGACATAATAAAAAAACGAATAAAATGACTTACTACTACTGTAACTAAAACTAAAATAGATAACTAATACAAATCAAAGTACATTAGTTTATCAGTAATCGTAAAAAAATAACACTGAGCCAAACACACATGCTAAAATAACAACAATTTACATATTTTACAAACTAAAATTAAAATGAATACATCCATATAGATGCAAAATACAAAAAAAATAAAGTATCATTAACTAAAATTAAAATAGGGAAATAAAAAGTAGTTCTAAATATTAATAACTCAATGAAACTAAAATAACACTGGTTTTAAATTTTTTTTAGCTGTCTTGAGAAAAATGTAACTCTTGTTTGATTAAACTCTTGATTAAAATCTTGGTTGATTAATTTTTTATGTTGTGTTCGAAATCGAATTTGTGTATTTTAATTTTTTCACATAAACTGGATTTTGCTCAGTTTTTCCATTTATCATTTTGCATGGATTTGTGAATATTTTTTCTGCCTTTTGCAATTGAAGAAGAAAAATCTAAATTATAAAGTAACCATTTGTGAGCCTGCAGCACAAAAGCAGTGTTAAGTCGCTGGGGGATATTTGTAGCAATAGCCAACAATACATTGTATGGGTCACAATTATACATTCGAGGTTCATTGTGCATGAGATATAAGACTGTTAAATAGGATCTCTGGGTCCTTTATTATTGTTCTAATGCCACGAAATCCTAACGGCATTGAATCAAGCTGTTTGAACAGTGTTTGGTTCACTTCATGCAAACACTTTCATTTACAAATATGACTTTGCTGGCTTGCATTCTTATAAACTCCCACAGCGGGGCATCAGATTCCCAAAATGCTTCTGCTTCGCCTGAATACTCGACCTCAGACACAAGAAAACACTGTGGTTGGGGGTTTACTGAAGCCGGTTAAAGGGTGTGATCTGAGGGCTTTTAAAAATAGATCTCTTGTTTGATTAAACTCTTGATTAAAATCTTGGTTGATTAATTTTTTATGTTGTGTTCGAAATCGAATTTGTGTATTTTAATTTTTTCACATAAACTGGATTTTGCTCAGTTTTTCCATGAAGCAGCTTCAGGTTCACACAGAAACCTTCCAGTATACTTGAAGTATTTATTTGCTTCCAGTATTGGCCAAATCAGATCCTTGCAAAAAAAACTCCTGGTCTTGTGGAGTTCTTTCTCTAGATTTCCCATGGGTTTGTTGACCTTCTACCCCATCACAAAGACAATAGGTGGCCACTAGCGAGGCCTTTGTTTGCATGTCTTCAGTCTTGTCTTCTGTTGTTTGCATTCCTTCAATGGCATTCAAATGGGCCATTGTGGGATCCTTTATCCCTCCCTCGACTCCCACTTTGGCTTCCCTGTGCCTCACTATCTCACTTTTATTCCGACGGCCTGCGCTTGTGTAACTGAGCAGCTGTAAAAGGAAACCTTTAGACCCCATTGCTCAGCATCTAGTTCAGCTGGTCAAAAGCAGTTCAGTAGTCGCTTGCGCTGAGAGGACGCTGCAATGGATGGCGAGAAGGATCCAAACCGCTTGGATACGGCCGCGCGTGAGGATTTGGGAAGGTAGGAGACGTTTAGAACTGCTTTAGCTAGCTCTGATATATGATGGTGAGCAGCTGCGAGTACGTCGTTGAGCCGCTAGCTTGCTGGGGATTTGGTTTCATAGCTAGCGGATTGAATTCCAACAGCTTTAAAGACCAAAACATTGACTAGTTCTGTCTTTGTTCATGCCAATTATATCACCAAAACCAACCGTTCTCCAACACTTTGACTCATTTGCAAAGACTGAACTTTCGTTGTCAGCGCAAAGGCGAGCGCGATAAACGTTTATCGCTGAGAACGTGCCTTGAACTCTAACACATTTCCTTGTTTGGTGCCACCGTTTGTTGCTTATCTCATCTGGTTTTATCTTCAGCATCAGACGAGTCAGCAGCTCGTTGTCTTCTCTTTGAATCACTGTGCATCTTTAAGCCAAATAGAAGTCGTGAGGTTCATTGTGCATGAGATATAAGACTGTTAAACAGGATCTCTGGGTCCTTTATTATTGTTCTAATGCCACGAAACCGGAATGACACAGTTGAAATCCTAACGGCATTGAATCAAGCTGTTTGAACAGTGTTTGGTTCACTTCATGCAAACACTTTCATTTACAAATATGACTTTGCTGGCTTGCATTCTTATAAACTCCCACAGCGGGGCATCAGATTCCCAAAATGCCTCTGCTTCGCCTGAATACTCGACCTCAGACACAAGAAAACACTGTGGTTGGGGGTTTACTGAAGCCGGTTAAAGGGTGTGATCTGAGGGCTTTTAAAAATAGATCTGCAATATGAAGTGTGCTTTAATGTCTTCAATACATCGTACTCTACAGAGAGCTTGTGAGGCTTGTTTTACGCCGATTGCAAAAGCGAAAGCAGCAATTATGTTTTGCTTGAAGAAAATGGAAGTGATGCAGTGAATTAGTTGCTTTAGTTTATGCTTAAACCATATTGTGTGAATATTTTAGGTAATACAGTAAAAAGTTACTATATTACCAGAATCACATTCTTTTTTGGTATCATATATTATCAGAATAACCATTGAGAAAATTAAAAGTTTATATTTCATTATTACATTCTTTAATTTCTGTATGCAAAATAATTTATAAAATAATATATTACTGAATACTAATACTACTAATAATAGTTATTAGTATAATTTTATTAAATATATTTTTTATTAATTTTATTGTCATTTAATTATTTTCTGTTACTGTAATCAGTATCAGCATTGAAAATGAAAAATTAATAATTCCCATTTTACTCTTCAATTATATATGATTCAATTGTGTTGTGTCCCAGTGGTTCCATGTGAAGTTTCAAATTACGTTTACTTCCTCGTATAGATTTTGCATTTATAGTGTGGTTATTTAGGTCAGAAAAAACCCTCTACACATCTTATTATAGGCAAATGAGATTAAGAATGATTTCTTGGTATTCCTGCTTTTTTGGCAACGCTTTCGTCAGTGTTTATTTCATCCGTGACGCCAAATTAGCCTCTTGCAGGTGCGGCTCTGCTTTTGAATGTGTTTGCGTGCCGTTGATTTGCTTTCATATCTAAAGGTTTCAAGATGAAACACTCAAACAAAAGCTGGCTGAATTCTCTGTAAAATTCTAGACGTTATTTCAGTGGCTGCCAGCTTCCTTGTGTCGTAATGGTTTTCTTTTGTTCTGTTTTGGCTGTAAAAGCTTCTCTTCCCTCGCAGATGAGCTCAGGAATGTTTCCGTGGCATTTGAGAGTCATTCGTAATCGTTACGCCCATCGTAGGTGGATGCATGCCTGCTCAGTGTGTTTATTACATTTTTTAAAATATGAGTAATCGGTTTAATATGTTAATAGGTCTTTTATTTTTTAATATGTGGCAAGTCTATGTATGACGAAAAAAACATTTTTTTATAAAACGTTAAAAAACGTTAAAAAAAAAAGTTAATGTTTAAAGAAATTGTATTTATTTATTTTGCCTTTTATATTAATATTGTTTTCATAAAGAAAAAAGCCTTTTTAAATTAAATGAATATAAAAAATAAAAATCTTAATTTTTTAAAAGAAAAATACATTGTAAATGTGTGTATATATATATATTTCTTTACAATATTTAAAATATTATAGGCCATTTCAAATATAAAAAAATGTGGCATTTTCATATAGAAAGAAAAAAAATCTAATTCATTTAAAAAAGATGAATAAATGATCAAATGTATTTTCTTTAAAACCAATTAAATATATGTAAGATATATGTTTATTTAAAGAAAGAGAAGTGAAAATATAAATTTTTCAACAAGTATTATATATAATATATTACATATATTTGCCATTTTAAAATCTAGGGGGAAAATAAGTGATTATATATAAAAGATGGCTCTGAATGCTGGGAAAGGTTTCCAGCAGCTGTGCTTGGCACATGTAGCGTTTCAACAAAACCTCAGTGCTTAACGAGGAAGCGGTTACTTTGAGTTCCTTTCAGGCGAAGAATTACAGCAATTCAACTTTCGCTTCTATAAATCATGACTTGTTGACTGTAAACGCATTCGCTTCTTGTCAAGCGCCTTTGTCAAGCATGCTGAGAAACATGTGTTTCTCAGCATGTTTTCACCTGCGTGCAGGTGTTGCATTACGTCAGCAAGCCACAGTCACACCATCTGAGGTCAGAGGCTCCGCCCACTCGCATTTGCATACAGGAAAAAGCAGCAGCGGCTATTGGAACACGACCGCAGACCAGAACTCTGTCTTCAGCTCCGCCCACTCATTTGCATACAGTGGGAAGGGAGCAACTCCCATTGGAGAAACTGCAGACCAGAGCTGAGTTCTAGCTCCGCCCCTCTCATTTGCATACAGAGGAAGGCAGCAGTTACCACTGGAACGCGGCCGCAGACCAGACCTGTGTTTTTTAGACTCGCTGAGCCTCTAGACTTTATTTATTGCTTTTGGCCGAGCATCAGACTCCAGCGTTATGGCTTGAGGCCAGTTTTGTACACTTGTTGTTTTTTTGAGGATGAACAGGTCGTTGAGTTTACGATTATCTCGCAGGCATGGAAATAATCTCTACAGGTGTGAACGAATAGGACTTCAGTCATTTTTAAGCAAGAGTATTGGAGTATTTCTACTGGTAGAGCAGGTTTACATTCAATGGGCTGCATTCAATGCATTACCTGTTAAATTTTACTAGCAATTTCCAAGTGAAAATTGGTGCGGAGTTTGCTTTGAAGGTTGTTTTTCAGTCCGTAGTGTTTACTCTTGAGTTTTTACTGCTGTGGTTGTGTTATAGAGGTCGGAGTGAAGTGCTGTTGGTCTGTTTTATCATATATTTGCTTTCCTGGCGCGTTTGACTCAGTTTAACCATTACACTCGTATCAGCGGCTGACAGAAACTCGTAAAGCTGAGCTGTTTGCATGATTTGATATCATTACTCCTGGTAAATGCCCTGTATTTCCCATCTGTCTGTCTTTTGCAAGCGTTCGCATGGCCTCGTGAAGTCAGGCGGTGTTTAAGGTTGGAGTAGAGAGCTGTGAGCGGCGTAGTCATGAGGCTGACGGTGGTTTTGTGCTGTGTTCACAGCTATGCGGCGGATGCCGGGACGATCCCCGTGAAGGTGAAGAAGGGGAGGACGAAAAGCAAGCTGGGGAGCAGGAAGGGGTTTAGTTTGGAGGAGAATCAGCTGGAGGTTCAGCAGCAGACCAAGAGCCTGAGCCGGCAGGTCCTGCACAGGTACGAGAGCGTCCGAGTCTTTCCATCGAGTTGTGTTGCGTTTAACCAGTTCTGCTACTGTAGACCAGCCTAACAATCACTCTGATGGTCAACATGACACTGATCGGAAACTGTTATGAATATAGAAGCATAGGTGGAAATAAAATGTAAAAAAAAATGTATAATAAAAAATACTTTTTTCTTTTTTTTTTTTTTAAACAAGGGTTTTATAATGACGTTTATCAAGATATAAAATATGTGGTGTTTTCATCTAGAGGAAAAAAAATAATGATATATATATATATATATATATGTGTGTGTGTGTGTGTAAAAAAAAATAAACAATAAAACAATAACAAAATAATTATTAAATCTATTATTTTATTATCTTCATCAATATCTAAAATAAGTGGTGTATTCACGTATAAAGAAAAATGTTTTAAAAAAATATATAGATAGTGTCTTTAAAAAAAATTGTAGATACAATTAATAAAATATTGAATTATTCATAAAAATACATTTTATAAAAATTATTTGCCAATCATTCATTTTTAAAATGTGTTTTTGTAAAAAATAAAATATATAATTTAATTTTTTTAAAGAAATTATACACTTTATTTTTCTTAAAATGTAAAAAAAATTAATAAAAAATACTTTTTTTTTTTTTTTTTTTTAAGTAAGGGTTTTATAATGACGTTTATCAATATATAAATATGTGGTGTTTTCATCTAGAGGAAAAAAAATAATGATATGTGTGTGTGTGTGTGTGTGTAAAAAAAAATAAACAATAAAACAATAACAAAATAATTATTAAATCTATTATTTTATTATCTTCATCAATATCTAAAATAAGTGGTGTATTCACGTATAAAGAAAAATGTTTTAAAAAAATATATAGATAGTGTCTTTAAAAAAAATTGTAGATACAATTAATAAAATATTGAATTATTCATAAAAATACATTTTATAAAAATTATTTGCCAATCATTCATTTTTAAAATGTGTTTTTGTAAAAAATAAAATATATAATTTAATTTTTTTAAAGAAATTATACACTTTATTTTTCTTTTAAACATTTATTAATAAATATAATATATTAAATATTCATTATATTATTATAGTAGTAATAATAATAATAATATTTATTATAGTAAATATGTTTGTTTATAATATTTAAAACATGTTTTAGGCCTTTACCGATATCAAAAATGTCATTTTCATACATAAAGTGATTTTTTTTAAATTCATTTAACAAGGGAAGAATAAATGTAAAAATTCAAAACAAATTACATTTATATAAAATATCTTGTGTTTTCATATATAAAGACAAATTTGAATTTATTTGAAAAAAGAGAAATGCTCAAATATTTTTTAATAAAAAAAAAAAAACAGATTAAGCTGTATATAATAAAATACATAAGTATTACATAAGTACTAAAATTAAAATTTTCTATACATGGGTCAAAGACATTAAGTTGTCCGCATCAAAAGAAATGTACAAAAGGGATTTTATGTCCATAGAAAGCACATTAAATGTAAGTAAAGTGTCTACTTTTAAGGTTTCAAATAAGTTTTTGGAGAATAAAATGTCAAAATCTGGTTGAAATAATGCCATTCAGTGTAACACAATATTTATCTAAAAATTCAAACACGCTTATTCTGACATGTACATATTAAAATATATAAAAGAATAAGGGAGCATATTACATTTTATTGTGTTTTAAATGAATAAAAAGTTCTTACTGACAAATGGGCAAAACCTAGGATAGTGGCATGTTTTAAAAATGTAAAATTACAACTAATTAGTATTTGGGGTGAAAGTAATTCGTCTTTTAATGTCATAAATTGAAATATGCCTGACAAGATTGTTACACTGAATGACATTTTAGTGGGCATCTTCTGTAAATCGGGGAAAATGTATGATGTTTATTTTTTGCTCAGAAAAACAAAAATGCAATTAAATTAAACAGAAAACTTAAACAAACAATGTGGGGTGGAAAACAACAACAATTTAAAGCAGTATCACACTTGAACCCTTTTTCGCCTTTGACCCACATACCATTTTTTTATTACTTTATCGATATGTAAAATGTGTGGTGTTTTATTGCAAGGTCTCACACTCTTGATATCGACAGACCTCTGGAGAGAAGCGAAAGCCTCAACTCAAGAAGTGTAAGAGGACTTTTCATTAGTCTTTTCAAACATGACACGTTATTAAAACGCTTCTAATTCTCATTTCCTGTGTCCTTCTCAGAGTTTTATGAAGCACAACAAAACTTTCCACAAACTCTTCCCAGAAGTCCCCGAGACTGAAGACCTGCTGCATGGTGAGAGCACAGGCTTTGTTTCTCTTGTACATGCAGTCTCGCGCGAGCTCAGTAGTGCACACGGATCCGAGGCATGTCTGTGACGTCTGTGTCATCGTGTGTTTCCAGCTTACGTGTGTGCGCTGCAGAAGGAAGTGCCTTATCACGGCCGTCTGTACGTCACCGACAGCAGCCTGTGCTTCTTCTCCTCCGTGCTGCTCAAAGACACCAAGGTAACGAAGCGCTCCGATCCGCAGGCGTTCAGAGCCTGATTAAAGCCCAGTTTAACAGAGTCCTCTGTGTGTGTTTCAGCTGGTCGTTCCCGTCGCCAGTGTGAGCGTCCTGAAGAAGCAGAACACAGCGCTGCTCGTGCCAAACGCTGTTTCCATCCGAACCACAGACGGAGAGAAGGTCAGATCCCCAAACACTCGCCTCGCCTCACGAGCTTCATACTCCACAATCAATGGAGAAAACACTTAAAGGGGTCCTATTATGCTCTTTTACAAAGTCTTGATGTTGTTTTGGGGGTGTACTAGAACATGTTCTCATACTAGGTTGTTAGAAAAACAAAAAATTATTTTTCACATATTTTATATTATCACAACACCTCTCTCCCCAGAGCGCTGCTCGTGCCAAACGCTGTTTCCATCCGAACCACAGACGGAGAGAAGGTCAGATCCCCAAACACTCGCCTCGCCTCACGAGCTTCATACTCCACAATCAATGGAGAAAACACTTAAAGGGGTCCTATTATGCTCTTTTACAAAGTCTTGATGTTGTTTTGGGGGTGTACTAGAACATGTTCTCATACTAGGTTGTTAGAAAAACACATTATTTTTCACATATTTTATATTATCACAACACCTCTCTCCCCAGTCTGGCATGAACAGCTCGAATAGTTCCTGTATCGAATGAAGGCCCGCCTTCTGAAATATGAAATGTGCTGTGATTGGTTAGCTGGGCCGGTGTGTGTGCCGTGATTGGTTAGCTGGGCCGCTGTGTGCCGTGATTGGTTAGCTGCTGTGTGTAGTCCAAATGAGTCATTCGTTGTAGTTTTTGAAAAGGGATTTCTGTTAAATAAAATATCTCCTTTTGAAGTGGACTTTGAGCTTTGTAACTTTGCAGATCATTTTTATGCTCAAACAGCAACATTACAGACTAACTAAAGTTGAAAAAGTGTATGTATGTATGTGTGTATATATATGTATATGTGTATATATATATATATGTGTATATGTATGTGTGTGTATATATATATATATATA
>NW_015505984.1:0-30169 GCF_001515645.1 Sinocyclocheilus grahami | reverse complement strand
GTTTAATATTTTATCAGAAATTCTTTAGTTAATTTATTGAGATTTACTCTCTATAATGTATCTATAATTACATTTTTTTTTATTTTGAGATTTACCTACAGTATATCTGTAGTATATTCAAATATGTATTTTTTAAATATTTATTTTGAGATTTACTTGTATCTGAAGTATATTAAAATGTAATAAAATATAAGAATATATTTATTAAAATTATTATTAATAATTTTTTATATTAAATCATATGAATTTTTTTCTCTCTGTGTTGCAGTATTTGTTCGTGTCTCTGCGTAACAGAGAAGGCTGCTATAAGCTGCTGCGATCCGTCTGTCCTCAGCTGGAGGTGAGGGAGCGTTTGCTAACGTGATTTAACTGGCGCTTCATGTGTTTTTATTCACTTCTGACGCTCTCGTTTCTGACAGGACGGAAGTGCCAACAGCAGCCCTCTCTTCTCATCGGCCGAGAACAGCTTCGATCAGGCCAAACCGCTGGTAAGTGAGCGTTCAGCGCTCGTCAGACCGGCTTCAGATGATCTGGTAATGACTGTGAACCTGCGTCTCTCCAGCAGAACTCCAGTCACTCCAGTCTGGACGAGCGGGACGAAGTGTCTCCTCAGATCCAGCTCTCTGCGTCTCCACTTGCTTCAGAAAACACTGCGATCAAAAGTGCGTCAGCGACTCGCGGCTCACCGCAGACGGCAGACGAGAGCTCGGGTGACGAAGACACCGGTACGACAGACCTGACTCTGAGTGATAATGTGTTTGATTGCAGGGATTAAAGTGTTTTTTCTGTCAGTTCATAAAGAGTCACTTGCTTCATTCCTGAATGAATCAGCCGTTCGAACGAATCAATTGAATGAATGACTCAGTGATAAAGTCAATGACTTGCCGCCACCTGCTGGCGGGTTTAGTTTAATTTATAGCGTACAATTTCAGTCAGGAGCGCTTGTCCTCCTAATTTAAAAATTTAGGAGCACCTTCTGATCAATAATCAAATTCTGATAAAAAATTTGCGACTTACAGGAGTATTTTCTTTGCAATGGCTGTAATTAATCTGTAAAATTCAAAAATGTATGTTTAAACTTTTTATTTATTTATTTATATTTAAAACAATATAATAAGAAGTAGAATAAGACAAATAAGTTACCAATCATATGAAATTGGTATTAATAAATTAATTTGTACTACAGAGGTGGCACAGAAGATCACAAAAGTGGTTTGTAGGTACATTTCCAGACGTTTAATGAGGCTCAGAGGTGGCATGAGTGCAATTAAATTAATGTGGAGATTAATGTTTTAAATATAATATACAGAAATATTAAATAACTGAAATTGTACGCTAAAAATGAAACTAAATCCGCCAGCAGGTGGCAGCAAGTCACTAATTTTATCACTGAGTCATTCATTCAATTGATTCGTTCGAACGGCTGAATCATTCAGGAATGAAGCAAGTGACTCTTTATGAACTGACGGAACTTTGATTGGCTAACGGAGGTTCTGCTTCCTCTCACCGCAGGAAGTTCGTGGGTCTGGAGCGTGACGGATAGAGCGCGATCTCTGCTCATCCAAAGAGAAGTCAGCAACCTCAACACTCTGCTGCTCATCTACCTGATCCTGTGAGTAAAACACACCAGTCTGCTCGACATTCAAGTTATAAAGCAGTCATTTATTTAGAATTTTACAGTAAATATTTATGAAAATATTTGTAAATATTAAATATAAATGTTTACCAAAAATTCATGTTGTACAAAAATATTTAATTTATAGAATATTTACTAAAAATTATTTATAAAATGTAATACAATTTATGGAATATTTACTGAAATTAAAAAAAATTATTGAAATATTACAATATTTATGAAATATGCGGTTAGAAATAAAAAGTAGCTACATTTTTTATAGTTTCAGCATTTTAGTATTTAGCATTTAGAGTTTAGTAGAAATTTAATATTACTATTACTAAAAAATGTTTATCAAAATGTTGTACAACGTTACAGTAAATATTTACTAATAATAACCTCTAAAATATTTACAAAAATATTTTATAAATGTTACACAAATATGTAGTAAAAATAATGTACAAATATTTACTAAAAATAATTTATAGAATATACACTAAAATATAAAGTATTTACCGAAAAAATAATTCATATAAATTATGCAAATATTTAGTACATTTATAAAAAAAAAAAAAATTTAATTAGCAATAATTATTTTAAATATTTACTAAAACATTTATCAAAAATAGATAGTTATATAAATATTTACTAAATGTAATATTTTATTTATATAAATATTTACTAAAATAATTTCTAGAATATTCATAAATGTTGACTAGATATATTTATGAAATACCAAAATTAATTTATAAATGGTATACGAATATTTTGTAAAAAATAATTTGTAAAATACTGAAAACATGATTTATGAATGTTATGCAAATATTTACGACTTTTTAAAAATATGTAGTATTTACTGAAATATTTCGATTTAAAGAATATTATTATTAAAGAAGATTTGCTGTATTTGCTAAATATTTGTCAAAGATTTACTAAAAAAATATAAATGTTATACAAATATTTACTGAAAGTAATTTAACATTTTTACTAAAAATGAGGTTGCTTGTTATATTTGTGCATTTAAAAAAAAAATATATATATATATATATTATTAATTAGATGGCACGCCTTGATTTTAAAATGACTTGAATTAAACAAACACTTGCTTTAAACAATCTCATCGTCAACAATAGCAGTATCACCAGTTCTGTCAGTATAGGCTGCAATGTTTCATGTAATATTAGTGTAATATGGTTTCATTTGTAATATTAGTGACTAGTCATCCTAAGCTCACTGACGAGATTCCTCTCAGCCTGACTGTGTCAGAATATAAGTGGTTTCCAGGCAAATAAGTCTCATCTTGCCGGTATGCAGCAGTACAGAAATGTGATAATTAGCGGGATACGAGACGCCCTCCAGGCCTGATAGCAAACATGCATTTAAACATGTTTTTGTCTCGCTCAGGGTGTTTCTGCTCTTGTTGTCGTCTGGCTATATCGGCCTGCGTATCGTGGCCTTAGAAGAGCAGCTGATGTCTCTCGGAGCCCTTCCCGAATTCACCCTACAAAGCGGGTAAATACTGTCATATTACATTGATGTTTTTACGTCGGTAAAACTAAAAGCATCAGAAAATCACGTTTGTTTTTTTTGGCATTTCAGGTACAAAGAAACGTAAGAGATCTCATCCGTCTGAACTTTGGAAAGAACCACCAAAAACCGTTTTTAAAGATCCACTAGCTGCCGCAGGGAATGCTGGGAAAGGACCTTTATTTGCACATGCGCCAGCTACTAAAACTCTGTGCGTCTTTGCCAAGGAAACAACCAAAGGGCACGCATTACGGGACGCTGGTGTTGACGAAACGCGGGCGGTTTGTGTTAGCGCTGCAGCAACTCACCCAAAAACAACTAAAGACAACAGGTTTGTCTCTGAAGACTGTCAAAGACAACAAAAACAAACTACTTCCGTGGAAAAGCATTTCATCGGTTATTGCTCATTGAAGCGCCTTCGTTTGACCACATTTACAACCATCCAAAAATTACGCAAAGAACTTATTTTTTCTTCGTAAGTTTTAAGTTTCCTTCCGTCTTTTTCGTCAGTCTTTCGGTTTTATTCTTCCTCTTACATTTTTTTTTTTCGTATAAGGGGTTGCGATATTACTGGTTTCAGTTTAACGATAAAAAAGAGCTAAGCTAGCTAACCAACGCTCACTCATTGTAGCGCCTTTGTTGGACCACTTTTATACAAATATTTACTGAAAGTAATTTAACATTTTTACTAAAAATGAGGTTGCTTGTTATATTTGTGCATTAAAAAAATATATATATATATATATTATTAATTAGATGGCACGCCTTGATTTTAAAATGACTTGAATTAAACAAACACTTGCTTTAAACAATCTCATCGTCAACAATAGCAGTATCACCAGTTCTGTCAGTATAGGCTGCAATGTTTCATGTAATATTAGTGTAATATGGTTTCATTTGTAATATTAGTGACTAGTCATCCTAAGCTCACTGACGAGATTCCTCTCAGCCTGACTGTGTCAGAATATAAGTGGTTTCCAGGCAAATAAGTCTCATCTTGCCGGTATGCAGCAGTACAGAAATGTGATAATTAGCGGGATACGAGACGCCCTCCAGGCCTGATAGCAAACATGCATTTAAACATGTTTTTGTCTCGCTCAGGGTGTTTCTGCTCTTGTTGTCGTCTGGCTATATCGGCCTGCGTATCGTGGCCTTAGAAGAGCAGCTGATGTCTCTCGGAGCCCTTCCCGAATTCACCCTACAAAGCGGGTAAATACTGTCATATTACATTGATGTTTTTACGTCGGTAAAACTAAAAGCATCAGAAAATCACGTTTGTTTTTTTTGGCATTTCAGGTACAAAGAAACGTAAGAGATCTCATCCGTCTGAACTTTGGAAAGAACCACCAAAAACCGTTTTTAAAGATCCACTAGCTGCCGCAGGGAATGCTGGGAAAGGACCTTTATTTGCACATGCGCCAGCTACTAAAACTCTGTGCGTCTTTGCCAAGGAAACAACCAAAGGGCACGCATTACGGGACGCTGGTGTTGACGAAACGCGGGCGGTTTGTGTTAGCGCTGCAGCAACTCACCCAAAAACAACTAAAGACAACAGGTTTGTCTCTGAAGACTGTCAAAGACAACAAAAACAAACTACTTCCGTGGAAAAGCATTTCATCGGTTATTGCTCATTGAAGCGCCTTCGTTTGACCACATTTACAACCATCCAAAAATTACGCAAAGAACTTATTTTTTCTTCGTAAGTTTTAAGTTTCCTTCCGTCTTTTTCGTCAGTCTTTCGGTTTTATTCTTCCTCTTACATTTTTTTTTTTCGTATAAGGGGTTGCGATATTACTGGTTTCAGTTTAACGATAAAAAAGAGCTAAGCTAGCTAACCAACGCTCACTCATTGTAGCGCCTTTGTTGGACCACTTTTACGACCATCAAAAAATGTTGCAAATAACTTTTCTCCATTTTTCCTTCCCAAGTTCCTTATTTTTGATGGCTAGCTTTGTCTTGTTCATCTTTTGGTTTCATTCTTCCTTAATTTTTTTTTTCATAGAAAAGCTTGCGATATTATAGGTTTAGTTTTAACGATAAAAAAGAGCTAAGCTAGCTAACCAACCCTTACTCATTGCAGCGCCTTTGTTTGACCACTTTTACGACCATCAAAAAATAAAGTTGTGAATAACGGTGTCGTATAAAGTGTTGCGATATTACTGGTTTGGTTTAACGTTAAAAAAGAGCTGAGCTAGCTAGCCAGCCCTTAGTATTATTGTATGTATAGTCTATGCACAAGAAACGCTCAGATCAGGTATTTAACGAGTTTTTGTCTTTTTATACTTTAAGGAGACGAAGTAGTCCAACATGTTGGTCTTTTCGTAATCCGAAAAAAATAAATAAATAAAATTGTGCAAGAAGAGATGGACGTGGTATTGTTAAGCGTCCGATTTACGGCTAAAACCAAGCGTGCATGTTTGCGCAAACCCAAATGGAGCTTTTCCATTCAGGACTCGTAACGAGACGAATCGCGATACCTGACGAAAGTGGTGTGGTCCAAAATATGCATGGTTTTTGTGTGCGTATATATGTATGTGTTCTTAAAAATATGTTGCAATATGTTCAAGAGATAAGCGACGTGTAGCCGTTCGAGTGCACTTTATAGTGTGTAGACGCTCTCCAGTCCTGGAGGGGGCGCTATATTGAGGGTCTGTGGCATTGGATGGTGCTAAGAACCTCTCGCTCAGGGCCGGGACTGACTCGCAATGCATCGTGGGATTGTTGCACCTCAGTTTTGGTATCTTAGTCATCTGCTGGCGACCTTTCTCTGCTGGTTTTCTGCTGAAATAAACGCGTATGGACTCACCGAATTTCTTGTGCAAATGTATGCATGCTTTTTTTTTTTCCTGAAATGGAGATTCCTCGTTGGACTGATCCGTGCAAATTGATTCGCACAACATTTCATCCAGTCGCCGGGACGTCGAAACCTCAAAGTCCCCTCAACGGCTGTCTATTAACCACAATGCAAGAAACCCAACTTTCATAATTTGTTGATATTGCACTATTGAATTGTTATTGTTTTTGTATCAATATGTCGGTGAACATCTTGTTTGGTCTATTTATTGCCTAATGTGTCTCTGTGAGACTGGCTTTGGCATTGTTTGAATAAAAATCAAGTGCTAAGGAAATCCAGTGTCTCCGGTGTTTATTTAGCGCCGTCTAAGTATGATCTGTGTATATATCTCCACTGGAATTTGTTTATGCGACTTTCAGGATGTCCAACTTTGGTTGTAGACAGGGATAAACAGATTTATGCAATTAACAAGCGCTCTAAAATATGGAAAGTAACACATCAGTGAAATGTATTATGGCAGCATCATTTACAGCATCAACATGAATGCTAATTTTTAAAATATCGGCTGTGTTGGCTATATATATCGGTAACACTTAATGATTTTCATTTATAAATCATTAACAAACTTATATAATGCTTAACAGATAATTAGTTAATATATATTTACATAGCTAGAAATGTGAGATGATGTTCCTGTTAATGTTTACTAATGAACTTACTAAACTTACCTCATATGATTATTTAATGTAAAGTGAAATGCTTGCAAATGTCAGTAAACTTTCAGTAAGTCTTTGTTGTGTAGACCTCCATTCACACATCTTTACTAATCATTTATTAATAATTTGTTCATGTTTTTGCAGCCAATCTAAAGTGGAAAGTATTCATCATTTGTAAATGTTTATAAACTATTACTAATCATTTAGTATCTTTATGGGTATTGGAGTTTTAGCTAATGTAACCGGGTTTGTGTAAAGGGTGGCTGGTTAAGTTTAGCTAAATGCTTGCTAATCGATTTTGCTTGACAATCCTCATAAGGCTGCGGTTCTCTCGGCATCATGTTTCTAACTCTTTGAATATATATTAATTAATTATCCATTAAGCATTATATAATGTTTGTTAATGAAAGTTATTATAAAGTGTTACATCTGCTGTCTGTCTGTCTGTCTGTATCTATCTGTCTATCTGTCTGTCTATCTGTCTGTCTGTCTGTCTCTATCTATCTGTTTGTCTATCTGTCTGTGTCTCTATCTATCTGTCTGTCTGTCTGTCTGACTGTCTGACTGTCTGTCTATCTGTATCTATCTGTCTGTCTCTGTCTCTGTCTGTCTGTCTGTCTGTGTCTCTATCTATCTATCTATCTGTCTGTCTGTCTGTCTATCTATCTATCTATCTATCTGTCTGTCTGTCTGTCTATCTATCTATCTATCTATCTGTCTGTCTGTCTGTCTATCTATCTATCTATCTATCTGTCTGTCTGTCTGTCTATCTATCTATCTATCTATCTGTCTGTCTGTCTGTCTGTCTGTCTGTCTCGGTCTATCTGTATCTGTCTGTCTGTCTGTCTATCTGTCTGTCTGTCTGTCTCTATCTATCTGTTTGTCTGTCTGTCTCTGTCTATCTGTCTGTGTCTCTATCTATCTGTCTGTCTGTCTGTATCTCTATCTATCTATCTATCTATCTATCTATCTATCTATCTACACACTAGCAATAAATTATTCATAATTTATTGATTCTCCCTAATTCCTCTTTTTCACCTTTTAATTTCTCCTTTATTGAATAGCCTACAGCTTATATAGACTCAGAAATTCTTCAGTTTTGTGGACATGCACACATTAGTGAGCATTTGACCACTGGATTTACAAAAATAATTTCAGGTTTAAGAAGTGTTTCAACATGACACATTAATTTTAATAACTAACACATTAATTTTTATTTGAATAATCACACTGCAGGATATTTTACCATCATTTGTTTGACATTCAGTTTACAGCAAGTCAGTGTCACGGTTTAGACGTCTAATTGATATCATATGGACATCACATTGACATCAATGATTTGTTTGTTTGATATTTATTGCATTATATGAATTATTTGTCAGCCTGATTGAGTTTTAGTATTATTTTTGGGGCCTCGAAGAGCATCCGTTTGAATCATCTCCTTTTGAAACCTGTCCCAGTTGGCAATTGGTGTTCAAAAGACGTGAAATTTACATCAAACATTGACATCAAATATCCAAATCAAACTTTTGTCACAAACTTGACGTCCATTTGACATCCACACACTCCTTTCTAATGCCCATTCAACGGCCAGGCTGTCTCTGCTGTTTAACACCACACCTGTAGATGGCGCTATGTAGTAGTGACATTAAGCCTCTGCTTCAAAAGCATAGACAATCCTAAACCCAGTGTCCAGCTCACATCCGTCTGCAAGAGGTCTGTTAAAGATCGCTTCATCTGGAAAGCATCTGCTGTGAACAAACATCTGATAAACGTCTTTTAGATGTCAGTTTTACATGCATTCTAAATCATAAACATCTTAAAGACATCTTCTAAACGTCTATTTGACATCTGATAGGAAACGTCCTATAGATGTATTGCAGATGAACAAACACTCTTGCAGATGTAATGCAGACGTCAAATAGACGTCTCTGAGATGTGAGTGTGCTATCAGAGTGCGTTTCTTTATTAATAAGGGAGTTTCTTTTTGAAAGCACATTTGTATTGTTGATTTCGAGATTGCTGAATTAAACTTTTTCTTTCATTGCATTGCTTTTGTGTCGTTATGTTGGTGGTCAAAAGAACATCGGTGTGTGGATATGATTTTTCAGTTTTGACGTCAGTTTGATTTGCATTTTCGGCCTGTTTTTTTGTTGTTGTTTTTTGACGTTAATGTTTTGTCAATTTGAAGTCTTTTCATCATCAAGGAGCCTGCCTGGTCATGTTCATTATACAAATAAAAAAGCAGCTCTGCCAAAACATTGTTTTGTGAGCCGGTCAAGCCCATACACGTTTTAATAAGCTCATTTTCATGTTAACCTGGTAAAGTTTCTGGGACTGCCAGCAGCACACACACATGGAAACCAGCTGGAGGAAACCAAAATCCCCTAATCACTGCATGCTGGTGTTGTTGAAGACGCAGGTGTCATATTTCTCTCTGCAGTGGGTCTGGAAAAGATCATGCATGTTGGTGCATGACCCGTTATTTAGGACTTCGCCTCTATATAGGCATTGAATTGTGCTCGAGAACATCAACAACAGATTTTCTCCAGATTTCATCAGGAGCAAGCGGTTCTTGTGAAAAGGTAAGAGATTTTTGTCTGATTCTGGAGACTCACATTACTTTGCTTTCTTGTGTTGTATGTGGGTTTGACTGTTTAAATAAGCAGTTTCTTAAAAGGTTAAATGGAAAGTTTATTTAAAATAAATTAACATTGATGTGATTCTCCCTTCTAATGTCATTCAAAACCTCATCGAGAGATACTTAGGCTAGCAGTAGCTATATATTCTGGCTTTTCTTTTCCAACAAATGGTGCACAATCATCATACAAACCATTGCATGACTTCAAAGACTTGGAATACACTCTTTAAAATAAAGGGGGGTTCGCAGCAATGCCATAGAAGGTTCCCCAAATAACCTTTTAGTGAACTATGGAAACCAGTTAAAAAAATAAATAAAACAAGGTTTTGTGACTTTTTATCTCACAATTCGGACTTTTTTTCTCCGTTGCGTGGAAAAACTCCCATTTGCGAGTGATATAAACTCGCTATGCAAGAAAAAGTGTCAAAATTGCAACATTTAAAATTGTACTTCTGAGAAAAAAAGCCAGAATTATGTGATATAAACTCGCAATTCTGAGAAAAAAAGACAGCCCTGTTGAATAAAACAGCATATGCTGGTTAGGTATGTTTTGACGCTGGGATGCTGAAACCAGCAAAGGACCAGCATAAACCAGCAAAGGACCAGCATGGACCAGCATAAACCAGCAAAGGACCAGCATAAACCAGCAAAGGACCAGCTTAAACCTGCAAAGGACCAGCTTAAACCTGCAAAGGACCAGCTTAAACCAGCAAAGGACCAGCATAAACCAGCAAAGGACCAGCATAAACCAGCAAAGGACCAGCATGGACCAGCATAAACCAGCAAAGGACCAGCATAAACCGGCAAAGGATTAGCATAAACCGGCAAAGGACCAGCATGGACCAGCATAAACCAGCAAAGGACCAGCATAAACCGGCAAAGGCCTAGCATAAACCAGCAAAGGACCAGCATAAACCGGCAAAGGCCTAGCATAAACCAGCAAAGGACCAGCATAAACCGGCAAAGGCCTAGCATAAACCAGCAAAGGACCAGCATAAACCGGCAAAGGCCTAGCATAAACCAGCAAAGGACCAGCATAAACCGGCAAAGGCCTAGCATAAACCAGCAAAGGACCAGCATAAACCGGCAAAGGCCTAGCATAAACCAGCAAAGGACCAGCATAAACCGGCAAAGGACCAGCTTAAACCAGCAAAGGACCAGTTTAAACCAGCATCCCAGCGTCAAAACATACCTAACCAGCATATGCTGTTTTTTTCAACAGGGAGAACTGCAAGTTTATATAATGCAATGCTGAGAAAAAAAATCGAAGATGTAAACACTCTATGGCGAGTCAGAATTGTGAGATAAAAAGTTGCAATTATGTTGCTTTAGTTTTTATTTTAGTGGTGGAAATCTTCCATAGTGAACAGTTCTTTAAAGAACCATTTTTTTCTGTTATAAATCTGAAGAAACTTTTTCCAATATAAAGAACCTTTTGTGGAATGGAAAGTTTCCATGGATGTTAAAAGTTCTTCATGGAACCATCAATGCCAATCAAGAACCCTAATTCTTTGGTTTTGCTCATTGGTTTTGGTTCTCAAACCATCCATGTTCGTTTCCTACAGGTTGAAGATGTCCAACTGCACCCTCGAAATCACCAGCGCAGTCGATGACCTGCAAAAAGTCACTTCCATTCCCACCTTCATGCTTGGAGTCCTGGGGAACATTTACGTCTTGGTGGTGTTCTGCCGCCGTCCCAGAGCAAAATGGACCTACATGAACGTCTACATCACCAACATGGCGGTCGCCGACTGCGCTCTGTTGATGTTTCAGCCCGTTAAGATGTATTACTACAGCAGGCAGTTGGAAGGTCATTTAAAGGCGCTGTGTAATTTTGTTTTGTTGGTCTACTACGTCAATATGTATGTGAGTATCTTCAACGTCACGGCCATAAGCGTGGTGCGGTATGTGGCCATCAAGTATCCCATGAAGGCCAGGGAAATCTTCTCTTGCAAGAACGCTCTGGTGGTTTGTGCGCTCATATGGTTCACCGTTTGCTTTATCAGCCCGGTTTACTTCATAACGGACTCCAGTAATGACAAGACCATGTGCTTCCAGAGGGTTAATGAGCCATTGTCCTTGCATTTCGTTTTGTTGTTGGTCATCGTTGGGTTCCTCATGCCGTTCCTCATCATACTGTTCTGCTCCGTTAGAGTTGTTTGCACTTTAAGGAAACAGTTGGACGTCGGATCGCGTTCTGAGAAGATCCAATGCATGTTCATCATAGTGGCCAATTTCGTTGTTTTCGTCATATGCTTTCTCCCCGTCCACTTGGGTTACTTTGCTAAATCCATTGTGCAAAACAAGTACTCAAACGCAGAGGATAACGACAGCTGCTACTATAAAATGTTCGCGCACAACTTCCTGCACATCACTCTTTGCGTTTCCAATATGAACTGTGGTTTGGACTGCTTTAGCTATTTTTTTGCCACCAAAACATCATGGAATATGTGCTGCAGGAATGAGACTAAAAATAAAGAAGGTGAGTGTAATTAAAGGGTTTCGGGTTCAGTTACGCCTACGTAATTCTTTTGACTTGGTTTTGTTTCCTTTTATGTTTTTTTTGTGAAAGTTGTATTCTCATAAATAATGGTTGCAGTCGATGTACTACAAGTATCTTAATCTGTACAGTAAGTAGTAATAAATGCTTACATTTCTACTCAAAACTGCTCAACGGTCCAACTGTGATCTCTTTGTAGGATTTGTTTTTGGACATGGTGGCTGGTCCTGCTAATGACTGCTCCGGGTGTGTGTTCACGGTGTTTGTGTGTTCACTGCTGTGTGTGTGCACTTAGGATGGGATAAATGCAGAGCACTAATTCCTAGTATGGTGACATGGTCACCATACTTGGCCACATGTCACGTCACTATAGCCACCATTTTCCAAAACAAAGCTGTATTATCCAACTGGCATTGAAGTGAATCTTTAATTTAACTGGAGCATGCTGCTGGAATACATGTGTCCCAATACAACAAAAACCTACTTTATGTAACTCAAAAACATTGAAAACATACTGATAACAGCTGTGATTTGCTAACATATTGTTTAACTATGCATCAGGAACATTGTGGAGCATTGAGTGGTGGTTCTATAATCATTTAAACGATCAGACTCGCAGATTTCGAACACTAATTTGCGAACGATTGTTTATTGATTTGTTGGAAAAGATTCGCACCTATGTGTGCATCGCTTTGGCATGGAATCGGGAAGGATTTTTATGAAAAAAAAAAGGTCAGCATCAAATTAGACCAGATCAATTTCCACCGAAACATTCAATAGAAATGCTTAATTTAATTCTAACAACACTTTATATTTGCCGAGCGGGAATTCGTGAATCATTTTGAGTTGAGTCGTTTAACAAAGTGAATAATTTAAACGAACCGTCTGACTCGCTGAAATGAACAGGATTTCATAACGCTTATTACTGTTACAACTGGATCTTTGTGATGCTTTCGAAGTAAGAGATTCTGAAAGCGATTCACATGGGGATTGTTTGTTGGTGACACCCAGATAGCAAGAACTTTTGGGCCAAATGTGGCACGGCTGAGCACATATGGGCCAAACGCTCACCATATAAGTTTTGCCAAATTGGAGGGAATTTTCTTTTGGATGACTATTTGTATTGAGCTATATGAACCAATGACAGCACACAACTGAGAGCCATATGTTGCTTTCTATGGCACACCATGGATATGGTTAACATTTGGCTTTTACTCGGAAAAACACACCTGCTATAGTAACGTGTGGCAGTCTGCATCTCAGCCCATTCAACAATGCTATTGGTTGCTTTGTGTCTTCTCTTATTCCTATTGGTGGATTACTGAAAATGGGAAAATATATCCGTTATTTCCCGCTCTGCTTCCTCTTTACAACAGCAGCCTTTGCCCGACACACTATTATTCAGGTAAGGTGTTTTAAATGTATGTGTACAAAGCAAATACAGTGTTGTTTTAACCACTGCATTATGTGCGGAACTTAAGCCGCTTCAGTTCATATGCGTGAAAAAACGTCGCTATACATTCAATAATCGCAATAAGCTTTGTGTTTCGGTATTTTTTGATAAGAAACAAAGTCTCATCTTAAAATATTTTATCAGAAAATTCATCAATAGGCAAATGCCGTTTTGATGCTCTTCGATGTGAATGCGATCATCCCATTCTCTTTTCTACTAGTTATACCCATAGACTGTATAAAACATGGATGTAGTGTCCGTGACGTCACCCGTAGGTTTCCGAAGATAGTTTTTGAAGCTCAAAAGTGGGCGGAGCCGGCCGTCGCCATCTTGGCAGTGCGTCACCGCGCGTCACTCCCGGATAATCGAAGATGGGCAAAGAGGTGGGAGCTGGTTGTTGAAACCACGCCCACCTAGCTCGACGGTGGTGACAGCAGTGGCAATCCACCTGTCACTCAAGTGGCCCCGCCCTTAATTATGCAGAACTTTAAGGCTTAATATAATTTAAACGGACGAGTTATAAAAAAATTCACCCGCCTCACAGTCGTCAAGAAGGGCAAAATTAGCTATATAGACCAAAACAATTTTTTGAACCAGGCAGTAAACATGTTTTTTTCTGCTGTAAAGTTGGGCGTTGGGCGTCTATGGGATTGACTCCCTTTTGCAGCCCGCCTCTAGCGGCCAGTCGATGAATTACAGTTTAAGTCACTTCCGTGTTGGCTTCAGGAGAGAGAGCGGGAGGTTTCTGATTGGTTATAACGCGAAAATAAACACGAATGAATATCTCATGCCTCACATAATCTCTTAATCAGTTTTGCAACCGCGAAAAATGTCAATAAAACAACACGAAGCAGCATTACCTTTACCTCAGGCAAGCAGTGTCCACAGCTAGAAAAATAATGAACTCTGGAGAAGCGCATTTCGCTCAATATTTGCACTAGATTAGCCTGTATTCATTATATATTTATTTAACCTGTTAGTGATGGCTTAATTAGTGTATGTTTAATTAGTATACGTTTTAAGTGTGTCATGAAAACAAAGTAGAAACATTTTATAATTATATTTAGACATTTTGTAAAAACTGCCTATGTGCAATTTACACGTTTGCGTACTTTTTTGAGTGTTGGTTATCATATCTAAAAATGACTAGAAATGTAATTTAATAGTTTGAGCTCTGTTGTTAATTGTAGCCTTTAATATTTTTTTAAATGTGCATGTAATTGGGCTCCCTATTTTATAGCTTTAGCTGAGATCGATTTTTTTTATCCTTATAATTTAATTTATTTAAAGAATTGTTCAGTAAACCACTGTTTAATAAAAAAAAGAAAAAGTAGCAATTTTATGTTTTTCCCCCTGCTGTACCAAACTATGACTTCAAAACGGAGGTACTGAACCTTCACTTTTGTGTACCACTAATGTTTTCATTAATATTATGCAGCTATATTATTAAGTATTATATCTAAAAATAGCCTGTTATAGAGTAGCTAAAGTTTTCCTTATTTAAAAAGGGCTACACAGCACTGGTGTCTTGGATGCTAGAAAAAGAGAATGTGTGCATTGTTGATTTGCAGTCATTAATAATGTGTGTAATATATTTAAATAATCTAATATATGATGCTAATTATGGTATACTAATGTTCTTTTTTCTCTCCTTTTACCTGAGTGAGAGAGACTGGCGAGACTTCCTAAACGTACAAATCATTGCACATTTATTCACTCATTTGACATTTACAGCACACTTCTCTTATGTTCTGTACTTCTGTTATTAACATTAGATTATACAAATAAAAATGATTGTGAATCCGTTTTTGTGTTTAAGTTGTGTTTAACATTTACTGCGTAATTGGTATTTTAAATAAAAAATAGGTGTGGCATATAAATATGGTTAAATAATGGCTTTTGGTCTATCAGCCCTTTACAGAACTCAGCCATACAAGAATATAAGGTTCATATATCAGCTACGTCTATTTTTATGATTTGGCTCACTTCCGGTTGGGTTATGGCACTGTTTTGGTTCAGTTCTGGCTAAAAAGATGTGGACCAGTTCTGGGCCAGAAAACACATACTAACTGGGCCACACTTTAGCTGTTGAAATGGGCCAGATCCGAACCAAAGGAAATTTGCTGACTTGAAAGGGAGTAGGAAAATTGATCAGTCTCAGACTGCCAGCAGCAAACTTAAATACTTTTGTTTCCATTAAATCAACTGATTCAATGAAATATGCAGTATTTAAGAACCAAAAAAAAAAGAAGACGACGTAAAAAACACTGCATGGACTCGCCTACATTTTGCGCTCAAACGAAACAGGTTTGTTGAAATTCCTAGACGAAGACAGTAACAAAACTGAAACACCCACTGAGCGACTTTATCTACTCAAACAGAGTGTGATCTAGCTCCGTCTCCATGCATTACATAGATTTGTGTAATATGCATTGCATTTAAATATGAAATAAGAACATATATGTAATGCACTTTTATTTTTGAAGGATACGATGTTTATCTGTCATGAGATTCTTCCACTGCTAAAGGAACAGATCTCAGTTCTTTTCTCTAGTTGAGCACGAGAAAAAGTAAGTGTTTTTGATTTGATTTGAGTTTCTTAATGTTGGTTTCACTCTCATATGTTTCTGTACAATGTTGATATTGCATGTGTGGAATTTGTCTGTCATAATTAACAATGTCCATGTTTTTTATTTTTTCCATTGCAATAAAAAGTTAAGTAATTTATCTTCGTGCTGGATGGGAATGCAAGATTTCGTGCATCTACTAAAATAGGCTACTGCATTTGAACTCTGGCACATTTTAACTACATGTTTTGAAATAAGGCAGACTATAATGCGTTATAGAATACAGAATACAAAGAGATCTACAGTATGATAATTAAAAAAAACAGGTTTTACAACTTGGTGGCATTATGAGGAACCTGTGGAAAGAAATTAGCCTATGAGCAGCAGTTTGCATTGCTATAGAAAAGAAATACAGCAGCAAAGATGAAATAATGCAGACTGTTTGCTTGATATGCACACTTACTGACATCAGTGTGTAATATCTATCTATCTTACAAATGTAAGTTAATATGGCTAACACATTCATACCAAGAATACATTTCCCACAATGCTTTGCCAGAGAGAGACGGTACTGTATAGAAATGAGTGAGTATATATTGCATGTTAGGAAGAGATACAACACCATATGATAGCATAAATAAATAGTCCTTAAAATCAAACAGTGAAGTTTATTACAAGAACTGCATTGTCAGCATAATGCAAATTGATTATTTATATTTTTTATTGTTAATATATAATCTTAAATTAATATGAGGTTTTTCAAAAGTACTTTCATGATTAGTAGTGCAGTATGTTTTGCCAGTGCCTATTTTATATTTTATACTAATGTTCTTTTTTCTCTCCTTTTACCTGAGTGAGAGAGACTGGCGAGACTTCCTAAACGTACAAATCATTGCACATTTATTCACTCATTTGACATTTACAGCACACTTCTCTTATGTTCTGTACTTCTGTTATTAACATTAGATTATACAAATAAAAATGATTGTGAATCCGTTTTTGTGTTTAAGTTGTGTTTAACATTTACTGCGTAATTTGTATTTTAAATAAAAAATAGGTGTGGCATATAAATATGGTTAAATAATGGCTTTTGGTCTATCAGCCCTTTACAGAACTCAGCCATACAAGAATATAAGGTTCATATATCAGCTACGTCTATTTTTATGATTTGGCTCACTTCCGGTTGGGTTATGGCACTGTTTTGGTTCAGTTCTGGCTAAAAAGATGTGGACCAGTTCTGGGCCAGAAAACACATACTAACTGGGCCACACTTTAGCTGTTGAAATGGGCCAGATCCGAACCAAAGGAAATTTGCTGACTTGAAAGGGAGTAGGAAAATTGATCAGTCTCAGACTGCCAGCAGCAAACTTAAATACTTTTGTTTCCATTAAATCAACTGATTCAATGAAATATGCAGTATTTAAGAACCAAAAAAAAAAGAAGACGACGTAAAAAACACTGCATGGACTCGCCTACATTTTGCGCTCAAACGAAACAGGTTTGTTGAAATTCCTAGACGAAGACAGTAACAAAACTGAAACACCCACTGAGCGACTTTATCTACTCAAACAGAGTGTGATCTAGCTCCGTCTCCATGCATTACATAGATTTGTGTAATATGCATTGCATTTAAATATGAAATAAGAACATATATGTAATGCACTTTTATTTTTGAAGGATACGATGTTTATCTGTCATGAGATTCTTCCACTGCTAAAGGAACAGATCTCAGTTCTTTTCTCTAGTTGAGCACGAGAAAAAGTAAGTGTTTTTGATTTGATTTGAGTTTCTTAATGTTGGTTTCACTCTCATATGTTTCTGTACAATGTTGATATTGCATGTGTGGAATTTGTCTGTCATAATTAACAATGTCCATGTTTTTTATTTTTTCCATTGCAATAAAAAGTTAAGTAATTTATCTTCGTGCTGGATGGGAATGCAAGATTTCGTGCATCTACTAAAATAGGCTACTGCATTTGAACTCTGGCACATTTTAACTACATGTTTTGAAATAAGGCAGACTATAATGCGTTATAGAATACAGAATACAAAGAGATCTACAGTATGATAATTAAAAAAAACAGGTTTTACAACTTGGTGGCATTATGAGGAACCTGTGGAAAGAAATTAGCCTATGAGCAGCAGTTTGCATTGCTATAGAAAAGAAATACAGCAGCAAAGATGAAATAATGCAGACTGTTTGCTTGATATGCACACTTACTGACATCAGTGTGTAATATCTATCTATCTTACAAATGTAAGTTAATATGGCTAACACATTCATACCAAGAATACATTTCCCACAATGCTTTGCCAGAGAGAGACGGTACTGTATAGAAATGAGTGAGTATATATTGCATGTTAGGAAGAGATACAACACCATATGATAGCATAAATAAATAGTCCTTAAAATCAAACAGTGAAGTTTATTACAAGAACTGCATTGTCAGCATAATGCAAATTGATTATTTATATTTTTTATTGTTAATATATAATCTTAAATTAATATGAGGTTTTTCAAAAGTACTTTCATGATTAGTAGTGCAGTATGTTTTGCCAGTGCCTATTTTATATTTATTATTAATCAAACTGCCTGTATAATTTACATGAGATTCAATTAGACAATAAAATGTAAATGTTGAGAACGAGTTGAAATGACTTGTACAGGCAGTTTGATTATATTTCAAATCTTTAATAGTTTACTCAAAGAGGAAAACACCGTGGCAGGTGTCGATTTAAAAGTATGCACATTCCTACTTCATTTGCAAAGGAAATTAATCTCCAATCCTTCTTCTATAGCCTAGTTTCAGGTAGTTATTCGAATGCTAGAAAAGAGCTGCTTTTCCGAGTAAAAACCGCCAAATAACGTAGTTACTTTATGATACCTAATATTCAGAGGGTGGAGAGATGGGGGATTCCCCCGCACTATATCCATGTTGAAAAAACCAGCATATGCTGGTTAGGTATGTTTTGACGCTGGGGTGCTGGTTTATGCTGGTCCTTTGCCAGCACATGACCAGTTTAAACCAGCAAAGGACCAGCTTAAACCAGCAAAGGACTAGTTTAAACCAGCAAAGGACCAGCATAAACCAGCAAAGGACTAGTGTAAACGAGCAAAGGACCAGCATAAACCAGCAAAGGACCAGTTTAAACCAGTAAAGGACCAGCATAAACCAGCAAAGGACTAGTTTAAACCAGCAAAGGACTAGTTTAAACCAGCAAAGGACTAGTTTAAACCAGCAAAGGACTAGTTTAAACCAGCAAAGGACTAGTTTAAACCAGCAAAGGACTAGTTTAAACCAGCAAAGGACCAGCAACCAGCATCCCAGCGTCAAAACATACCTAACCAGCATATGCTGTTTTTTTCAACAGGGATGTCTCTGCATCGACTGAATTATTTATTTATTCATTAATTTTATTTGTATTCCCAGTGAATAGGAGTTAAAACTCCCACCCGGGTGACGCTACTCCAATAATAGACCAAGCAAAACACACACACACAAATTATTATTTTAATTAAATAAATAAACATAATAATAATAATATCTTTAAAATATTGCCAAGTAACGTTGCAAACAACAATAAAATCAGAAAAGGACTTTAATTGTAAGCGACACAAGTATACGGAAAATATACAGTTGTAAATAATATATACTCTTATGATTTAGTCAAGTTTCGACAATCGAGATCTGACAGCAACAGCGTATTTTTCCGCTTGGGCTAGCGCTTTGCGGACAGCTTACCTCGCGCATTAAATCAGCCGCAGACCAGCAAACCAGGGAGAACGCGCTATAATCCTGAAGAGTCATAGCAATATATCGGAGGTCGAGAAAGCTATGGAGAATCCGCTCGCCCGGAAGCAACTGCAACTGACTTAGATTTACAGAAAATTACCGTTGTTTTCAAATAAATAATTTTACATGCTTATTCCCAACACTTTATTAAGCTTTAAGTCACATCTCAAATGACAAGGGATCAATTTATAATCATGTTTATATTAAAGGCACAGTATATAATTTTCGCCGCTAGAGGGCGCGTATACAAAACAAACAAAGAGACAAAGGCGTAGTTTGATGATGCAGTGACGGAGTGTGGAATCATGGAAGTTGTGGTCTTCATCCCCACAGCCGATGCAATCCGATGTTCATGGATGAGCGAATGATTTATTATGCCACAGTCGAGCGCTTCCGCTGCTTCCGGTCGTGCGTGTGTGGGGTAAAGCAGCGGGGCTTTTATTATGCCACAGTCGACCGCTTCCTCTCCTTCCGGTCGTGCGTGTGAGATACATTTGAAAGTTCTGTCATAATGCTACTCTGTGCGGTCGTTACCGGTCTATTAAAACACACAACATATTAAAGCGTCTTTGGTGTTTCCATGTTTTCTACAAAACAAATCCAGAAACACGCTCCGTGTCACTAGTTAAAATTACTTATTTCTCTGGATTTAAACATTCTTCGAAACATTTGGGATAATGTAAGTACACAAGTCAGCAAAATATATAACACTGTTCTTGTAGTTTTTGGATATTTTATTAAAAAAAAGATCTTACATATTGTGCCTTTAATTAGCCCGTGAACTCATTCTCTCAGACGGACATTCGCAGCTTATATGGACGGAACGCCACTGATATATACAGGTGCATCTCAATAAATTAGAATGTCGTGGAAAAGTTCATTTATTTCAGTAATTCAACTCAAATTGTGAAACTTGTGTATTAAATAAATTCAATGCACACAGACTGAAGTAGTTTAAGTCTTTGGTTCTTTTAATTGTGATGATTTTGGCTCACATTTAACAAAAACCCACCAATTCACTATCTCAACAAATTAGAATATGGTGACATGCCAATCAGCTAATCAACTCAAAACAAACATTATTAAATCATTATAAAATTGAGTTATCCCATCCATATATATTTTATTTTGCTTCACTGTTTACATCATATATTTAATAATAATTTAACATATTTTGGCCAGATTTTAATTTCTTTCTTTTCTGTCAGATTGAAGATGTCCAATTGCACGCTGAACATCACTACGGGCATCCAGAACTTCCAGCTGGCCGCACTCATACCCACCTTCATCCTCGGTGTCCCGGGAAACATTTACGTCTTAGTGATGTTCTGCCGCCGTCCCAGAACCGACTGGACCTACATGAAGATCTACATTAGCAACATGGCGATCGCCGACTGCGTCGTGCTCATGCTTCTGCCCGTCCGCATCGCGTCCTACATCTGGGACAGTTCGGGACTCAGTGGCCAAAACTACAAGGAGCTGTGTTACGTCCTCGTGTCGGTTTATTACGTCAACATGTACGTCAGCATCTTCACGGTCACCGCGATAAGCGTCGTGCGCTACGTGGCCATCAAGTATCCGTTAAAAGCCCGGGAAATTTTATGTTGTAGAAACGCGCTGGTGGTTTGCGCGCTCATTTGGCTGGTCACGTGCTCGTTCAGCGCCGCGTTCCACCGCGTGGACCAACCGAAACAAAACACTACGATCAAGTGCTTTCAGAAAAACAAAGAAGAGGAATTACCGTTGGCCTTCATTTTGGTTATAAACATCATTGGGTTCCTGGTGCCGTTCCTTATTATGTTGTTCTGCTCCGTTACAGTCATTTTGAAGTTAAAGAAACAGTTAGCAATCGGATCCCGCTGCGAGAAGCTCCAGTGTATGTTCATCATGGCCGCCAATCTGGCTGTTTTCGTCATATGTTTTTTTCCCATCCACTTCGGCTTCTTCCTCAAGTACGTCACGCAGGCTCATAGGCACGAGTGTGGCGTGCAGTTTTTCGCACATAACTTCGTTCACGGCGCGATGTGCGTGTCCAGCATGAACTGCGCTCTCGACTGCTTCAGTTATTATTTTGCCACCAAAACATCGTGGAAACTGTGCACCTCGAAACAAACTGCGAGAGAGGAATATAAGTGCAATTATTACAGGGTCGCACAATGACTTCTGGGAAACTTCCCTGCTGGAAAAACCAGCTAAATCCAGTCTAAACTGGTGGCTAAAACCCCTCTAAAACCAACCTGCTGACCAGCTAAAACCAGCTTAGGCTGGTTTTAAGCTGTTTTTTTCCCAGCAGTTTGACAAGTTTGAAGTTTGTAATAAACCTCGCAATATACTGTATATTTTATTTTGGCAACTTTGTAAGTGGTCTCATATAACACTGAGTTTATGGAACATTAAATTAGGGTTTGTAAAAAAAAACTAAAAACATTTGTTTTATTTAATAAAATACATATGCATATTTTTTGTGTAAACATATTGTTGTATAATTTTTTTTATTATTATTATATATCCAGTAAATTTTGATAATGGTATTAATAAACACAAATTAACCAACAACTGAAATTTGCACTACATATGCAGTAATTTTATAATAACCTTTATATTTCATTGTCAGTCAACTTTATATTTGCTTTCATCAAACATTGATTTTAGCAAACATTAATAATTATATATATATATATATATTAGTAAATATTGTTCATTAAAAAAAGTGTTTACAAAACTGAAACATTAAGTATTAAACATTAAGACTTTGTTTTACTGGTTTATATACATTAAATATAAATATCAACATAGGTTGTGTTAAGCACTTAGTGTAACATTTGGCAGTTTTTGGAATTGTGCATATTTTTATGAATGTAAATATATACGCTTTTATACTTTTTAGATGTTTGCAACAAACATAAGGAACAAACGTAACAAAGGAAAATATTTTAAATGTAAATCTAGACAAAATGTTTGCTAATACTTACTGCCAAAAATGTTTATAATGTTTATGCTAAGATTTTATTTTGCTTGGAAAAAGACAAACTTGTACTCTAATTCAGGGTATTTTTGTGTGCACTTTTACTGATATGTTTCTGTGTGTATTTCATGTTCAGTCACGGATGTAGAGAAATGTTTTGTTCTTCATCTGATGGTGTTTTGTTTGTGAATGCCATCTACTGGTCAAACAGAGTCATAACTCCTGTCTTCTGTATTGATAACCACATGAGTCCAGTAATGCCAGTGTTAGATCATGCTGCACCATCAATCCTGTCGGAGAAATAAATCATCTACCAAAGAAAGAGTCCAAAAGTCGTTTATTTCATGTTGCAATGTTTGCGGATGATGAGCTCATGTTGAGTTTTAGCTGTCGGAGACGCTCGCAGGCGCCGGTTCAGAGACGCTCCTCTGAAACGCACAGAGCTGCAGGACCCCTGAAACACACACACACATTTACCTTTTACTTTTTTGTGTTATTATGAAGTTATTTTTTAATTTCATTTTTGGGAGGAAAAAAATGCATTTTATTTGAATATTTTAAATCTTTTTTTTTGCTAAGAAGGAAAAGAAAAAAGAAAAAAAAAACATGAATGGAAAATTGGGTATTTTTGTGTGCACTTTTACTGATATGTTTCTGTGTGTATTTCATGTTCAGTCACGGATGTAGAGAAATGTTTTGTTCTTCATCTGATGGTGTTTTGTTTGTGAATGCCATCTACTGGTCAAACAGAGTCATAACTCCTGTCTTCTGTATTGATAACCACATGAGTCCAGTAATGCCAGTGTTAGATCATGCTGCACCATCAATCCTGTCGGAGAAATAAATCCTCTACCAAAGAAAGAGTCCAAAAGTCGTTTATTTCATGTTGCAATGTTTGCGGATGATGAGCTCATGTTGAGTTTTAGCTGTCGGAGACGCTCGCAGGCGCCGGTTCAGAGACGCTCCTCTGAAACGCACAGAGCTGCAGGACCCCTGAAACACACACACACACATTTACCTTTTACTTTTTTGTGTTATTATGAAGTTATTTTTTAATTTCATTTTTGGGAGGAAAAAAATGCATTTTATTTGAATATTTTAAATCTTTTTTTTTGCTAAGAAGGAAAAGAAAAAAGAAAAAAAAAACATGAATGGAAAATTTTAGAAATCAGTTCTCAGATTTATCAGATTTTTAAGTGTATTTGTTTTTGCAAATTTATAAAAAAAAAAAAAATATTAAAAATTTTTTTATACAGAGGATAAAGATATTCAGACTCCAGCCCATAAGCATTTAAAAATACAAAAAAGGAATTTTTATTTAGAAAACAGTATTCACTTTGTATTATTATTAATATCTATTTTTCAATTTATTTTAATTTTTTTGCAAAAAAACAAACAAAATGAAAACATTTTTTTTAGAAAGTTTTTTTTAAATGACAAATGCAAAACATAACTTATTTTAATAATTTTTTTGCAAAAACAAACAAAAAGCAATGAAACTGCACTTTTTTCAAAACCGCACTTCTTTGTTTTTGTTGCAAAAATAAAGAAACGTTTATTGAGACGACGTGATTTTTTTATTATGCACTTTTATTTATTTATTTATTTTGTAAAAATGAAAAAAGCAGGAATTGACTTTTTATTACCGACTATGACAAATGCAAAAAACAAGGACGTTTCATTTAGATTTTTTTTTTTTGTATTTTGTTCAAAATTCAATGTTTTGCAAAAAAAAAAGAATGGAAAAACAAATCTTTAAACTTGTTTGTTTTTGCAAAAAATAAACTAATGAATTAATTTACACATATTTGGTAAAAAAGCATGCTATAATGAAATATACCTGCTGCAAAAGCCAATATGATGCCGATCCAACCCAAGATATACGACCATGAGAATCTCCAGTCGATGTAGCGTTTGCCGAAGAAGTTGACGGTCATGCCGGTGTAGATCGCCAAAGCCAAGAGCGCAAGAAACCCTGCAGAAACACAGACCCCTGCTTCACACACACTGAGCCCTCACACGCTGCTGAGACGGTTTAGTGTTCATGAAACAGAAATGTAGTCAATGCTTTTAACAATTTAAATAACTAAATGTAACCACGTCAGATTTAACTTAAATTAATTTGAATTTTAATAACTTTAAAAGTGTCAAATGTTTTTTTAATTTAAACAAATAAATTAAATTTTTTATAACTAAACATATCAGATATTTAATTTAAATAATTAATTTTTAATAATTAATTCATTTTTTTATACATATATATATATATAAAAAAATATATGCAAACTATAAAGCAAAAAAAAATTAAGAAATATAGGAATTTTAAAGAATTGAAAACAATTTTCAAAAGTTGCATGACTTTATAAGTCTTTCGAAACGTAAAAAAAATGCACAAATAAAATAAGAAATATTCTAAAATGATTACCTTCCCGGATGGATAAAAAAAAATAACATTATTTGTCATATTTTCCTTAAACATGAAATTAAGTTTTATGTTTTTAATAATTAGGAATATTGCAAATATAATAAAAAACACAAAATATTGTCCTACTCAGATGGCTAGAGATAACAGAGAAGATGTTTTCACAGAAGATGAAGCGGATGTGTGTTTCTGACCCGACAGCAGCAGGACGATTCCTCCGGTCCGCACTCGTCGGCTCCGGGGCCGCTTGGACGCAGTGACGCCCAAAAGCAGTCCAGCGAAACAGCCCAGAACCGACAGCAGCATGAAGGCCCGCGAGGCGTCCCAGAATGCTGTGCAACGAACACAATTAATGCACTTCCTGTTTGCTTCCTCCGAGCATTCTGGGATACTCGAGGAGCCATGATTAAGGCAGATTATTGATTAGAGCTGTTGAAATCTACCATAGAAACGGAAATGAGTTTTGGAAAAATAATAATAATTTGAAAAACATATAATAAAAATGTAATAATAAAAAAATTAATTTATTCTGTCAATGAACATGAAGTGAAATTATATGATTAAATAATAATAATAATAATAATAATAATAAATATATTGATAATAAATAATATAGTCTTTCAATACCAATGACCAAAAACAAAATAAATTAAAAAATAATATAACACTCTAACAATATTACCCTTAGCAGACGGAGATGGATTATAATTTTTTTTCTATATTTTCACTGAACATAAAATTATGTTTTATATGATTGATAATTAAATATTACAAATATTTACCAAAATATTTACCAAAAAATAAAAATAAATTTTTTTCAGGTGGATAGAGATTACATTATTTTATTTTCACAAAACGTGAAATTAAATTGTTTTTGGGAAAACAATTATATAAAACACACACACATATTAATATTACTGTAGTTTACACGGCGGTTTTACCGCACTCACCCACGGTCAGCGTGTGGGCGTGGCACTTGCGATTGATGCAGAACCTCCAGAGGCCCTGATTGGCTGCGTTCCCGGAGTAGCGATACTGCATCCAATAGTCTGTTGCCGTGGAGATGATGAGGAGCACGAGGGCCGCCACTCCACACAGAGAGGCCCCGCCTACCAGAGTGAGCACCATCAATCAGAGGATCGGGATGTCGTCCTGTGCGCACACACACACACACACACACTGCACTGAATACACTAGTGCTGAAGAACTGACATTAAGTTTGCGCTCCAGACGTCAATGATTCCTCTTGTTCGGGAGAGAGCAAACACCCATAGCAACCCCATGGCAACATGCCAACAACCAATCAGAAACCTCCTGCTCTCTCTCGAGAAGCCAACGCGGAAGTGACTTAAACTGTAATTCATCGACTGGCCGCTAGAGGCGGACACTACATCCATGTTTTATACAGTCTATGGTAACCGCATAGCAACTGCCTGGCAACCACTCAGCAACTTCTGCACGTGTAAACGCCGCGCATATTTTCGGTAAAACGTGATTCAGCTTTCAGTTTTCTCAGGATAAAGACTTTAAAACATACAACATGTACAAATTTAGGCAAAATACTATGTTTATTAGTATTACAAATAGCAAATAAACTTTAATGAATATATTAGTAAATAAAAAAACACAATAATAATAATAATAATAATATTAAATTATAGGATAAATTAAATATATTTGTGCAATTTTGATATTTTTTTATGACAACTATGCAACATATAAACAATAATAATACCGGTAATAAAATATAGGACAAATTAAAAGTATGTGTAATTTATTCAATAAATACAAATTTAGACAAAATACTATATTTGTTACTATTACAGATAGCAAATAAACTTTAATGTATATATTAGTAAATAAAAACACTAACTTATATATATAAATTAAACGTATTTGTGTATTTTTTAAAATAAAATATACAACATATAAATAATAATAATAATGAATTATAGGATAAATTAAATGTTATTTTGTGTGTAGCTTTGTAGATTTTTATGATAAATATACAACATACAGTATTAATAATAAATTATAGGACAAATTAAAAGCATGTGTAAATTTGATAACAAATATACAACATAACTACTAATCATAATAAATTATAGAATAGATTAAATTAATTTGATTAATTTTTATAATATACAACATATAAATCACCATTTATAAATTATAGCATAAATAAATGTATATTTTTAAAATTAACAAACCATCAGAAACCTAGCACGAAACTTTCTAATGGTAATTAATGACATCTTTAAAATATTAATAAATATTTTGTAGTTATAACGATCCATTTTTATAATTTTAAACATTATAATATGATGGATTTTACCATTATATTCCACAATAGCGTACAGAAAGCCACCTATTGTTTTGCTTTTAATAAAGACTTTTATTAATGCCATATTAGATGTCTAAAAATGAAATATCTCTCCACTTTTGAAGAAAAAAAGACTGTTGATACGAATACAAGCACTAAAAGACAACTCTGACATTTTGTGTAACTTCTGCACCAACTTTTTACAAACCAACCCTTTGGGTCGCGAACAAAAGGCTTTCTGTGCGATCAGCATTTGGCTCGAATCGAGCCGATTAATCAAAACGTCATCCGTTCATCATAAAAGCGTTCTGAACGGATCAGCACATTTCTAACTCCAGCTGAACGCTGCCAACCGTGTTGCCAACTTAGCAATTTTGTTGCTAAATTTAGCAACTGTTCAGACTACCCTAGCAACACTTTCTTCCAAAAGCACCTAGCAACAAATTTAGCTATTTAAAAAATTTATTTGGCAACTTTTAGCAACTTTTGATAAGTGACTCGAAAGATAAAAAGGCACACATTTTCCATCTAAATTACACAAAATGAGGAAACCAAAGATGGCTAGCAGTACACGCATCACAAGTATTACCGTATTGGCTCGAATATAAGACGACCCCCCTTTTGCCAGATGTACCTTTTGGAAAAACGCTTTTTAAAAACCAAATCTTGTTTTTTCGCAGTAAAATTATTTTCATGTTGCATATTTTTCCTATTTTAATTTTTGTTTTGAAAGTACGGTAAAAACTGGTAAAACGTACCAACAATCACATTTTAAAAAATATACACTTTTTGATATACCATTAAAATAAACAAAACATGAATTGGGACATTTAGGCTATCCATCTAATAGTAGCCTACCAAAATCTTATTAACAGTAGAAGTTAAATCTTACTGTAGTCTTCGAATCTGGGTACCGTCTTACGTTTTAAAATCACAAAGAGTTTGGTGCCATCAGGCTCACGTGACTGTCACGACTCGTGCAGCCGTAAGCTTTTCTTTTTCTTTAGTTTTTACTCGCGATCTTTACGACACGCGTTACATTACGTATTTCACGGCACACTCGTTTAATGCGTATTTGGCGCCACCTATTGTTGTGTGTGTATTATTGACACGTCAAAGTCTAGACCCTGAATATAAGACGACTGCGTTTTTTCCGACGTATTTCCAAGAAAAAAACATTGTCTTATATTCGGGTCAATACGGTAAGTTAGCTGCTATTAGCAACTGCTCAATTTAATAATAATAATTGAATAATTGTTAATTTATGATACACATTGTTAGTAACTTGTACGTGCGGTTGTTGATCAGTTAGTACACTAAGAAAAATATCTAGAAAAATGGAAAAGGTACTAGTAATTTTCCAGGACATTATCCGTTATAACCCGAAAACACAAAATACAATGCGTAATGCAGGTAAAATAACGGTGAAAAATCAATATTGGCGCCACCTATTGTTGTGTGTGTATTATTGACACGTCAAAGTCTAGACCCTGAATATAAGACGACTGCGTTTTTTCCGACGTATTTCCAAGAAAAAAACATTGTCTTATATTCGGGTCAATACGGTAAGTTAGCTGCTATTAGCAACTGCTCAATTTAATAATAATAATTGAATAATTGTTAATTTATGATACACATTGTTAGTAACTTGTACGTGCGGTTGTTGATCAGTTAGTACACTAAGAAAAATATCTAGAAAAATGGAAAAGGTACTAGTAATTTTCCAGGACATTATCCGTTATAACCCGAAAACACAAAATACAATGCGTAATGCAGGTAAAATAACGGTGAAAAATCAATACGGAAAATTCCTTCATATTAACAGTCGATTGCGCCCTATTTTCTTACAGATATTTTCTTTAGCGTGTAGCATACTAACTGACTGCTAATACACGGCTTAAAACCATAATTGTTCAGAATGTGTAGTTTTACTAGTTCACTAGCTAATAAAAAAAATTGTATTCAATTCATATAAGTGTTCAATAATTCAATGTTGTATTTAAAAATACAGTTATTTATATTTTAATATTATAATTACGTAATGATGCCATCGTGCAATGACATCACAACGTCATTTAGCAACTTTTAGCAACAAATTGACCTTCCTTTAGCTGAAAATTTGTTTATTTAGTCATTTAGCAGACGCTTTTATCCGAAGCGACTTACAAATGAGGTAAGAGAGACATTCACGATAAAACTCACAAAACGTGCCATAAACGCATCGCAAAATGGACGCGGAGAACAAACCGCGCTTTTGTTCCCGCCAATTCAAGGATTAAAAAAAAAGCAAGTGTAACGGTCAAATAATTCTCCAAGACTCCCCTCAAACATCCTCAAAACAGCTAACGAAGCCGATAAAACTCTGTCAGTAGTTTCAAATCAATCTGATCTCTTATCTGATATCATCCGGTACCTCTCAGACGGTTGCTGCCGGTCTCCCGCGAGGATTGAGCTCCGTGCGAGCGCTTCTGCCGTTTTAAGCCCACTCCGCGCGGCGGGCATTGTTCGGGCCACAATGGAGCGAATCATCCGTCAGACTCGCTAGCTGTGAGGTAATCCTCCGCGCCTCGTGCTGCTGTTCACTCGCTGACCCTCTCCTCACAATCTCGCCAGTCTCCTGCGGCGGGGGGCGTCGACGCCCTCGGTCTGCCTCCTTCGTCTGGAGGTCAAACCGAGCCGACCTCTTGGACTGGGGCTTTTTGAAGGATGAAGAAGCGCCTCATATCCAGTGCTGGGGAAAGTTACTTTTAAAAGTAATGCATTACAATGTTGCGTTACTCCATAAAAAAAGTAACTAATCACGTTACTTATATATATACACACACACACACACACACATATATATATATATA
>NW_015505983.1:506471-507938 GCF_001515645.1 Sinocyclocheilus grahami | reverse complement strand
AGTTTAATTGCTTAACGAATGAAGTGTTACTCTCTGTGTACTGCTGCATTCTCCATCGAGTCACAGATCATGTTTTATCCGAACCTAAGAGAAGAGCTTCATCTCAGCTGTGTTGAAAGACTGCTTCACTTGCTAAGTGTTTTGCAAGTTTCCTCTTTACAGTTCTGTTAGTTTCCGCCGAAGGGATGAATGACACCTTGCCAAGTCTTTAAGCTGAGTAAACGCCCGTTAACCTTTTGCATTCTCTTTGTGGGCTGGTAGGCGCTTTGTTATTATAAGAGGAAAGATCACCAAGTAACACTTATATTAGTCAGGTTTCACTTGTTAGTGTATTGTTGTATGCATTGTTAGATGAAACAAGGGTTTACTGGAACATTCAGTTTATAGAAATAGTTCAGAAGATACATTTTTAAAATTGACGCCCTATTTTAGAAATGCATGTTATAAGTCTTATTGCAAACAGAAAATATGTGCATGTTTAATAAAAAAAAAAATCATTTAATCTGCTTTTTGATAATCCGTTACATTTGGATGTACGCCACAATGCAGAAGAAAAGATCTGTCTTCCGTTTCAATGCAACGTTAATGTAAGATTCCCACTTCTTTTTTTTGTCGTTTGCTTGCGGAAGTGAGAGATGGGGAAGTTCTGGTTTGTAATGACTGTGAGAGATTTTCCGGGTGATTTTGTGTGAAACTAAATCTGATTTAAATCTTGAAATAGGAAGGTTTTTAGAACTGTGCAAATTTAAAAACATTTCAAATGCATTCTTTTAAAGGGATAGTTCAGCCCAAAATTAAAATTTTGTCATGATTTACTGACCCTCACGTTCTTCCAAACCTGTAGGAGTTTCTTTCTTCTGCTGAACATAAAAGAAGATATTTTGAAAACTGTGTGTAATCAAATACCTGCTGGTACCCATTGACATCCATAATATGGAAAAAAAAAAATACTATGGCAGTCAGTGGGGACTAAAAATATTGTCTTTTGTGTTCAGAATAAGAAGGAAACTCATACAGGTTTGGAACAACAGAATTTCCATTTTTGTGTGAACTGTTCCTTTAAAGTTGATGATGCAAAATAAATAAGCTGTATGTAAGATTCTGAACAATTTGCAGATCAAATAAGCAAAATTGTGAAGTCTAAAAAGTCCCCAAGATGCTATTCGAGTCATTCTGAAATCATTCAGGAGAACATCTTTTAGACTTCATGCAGTTCGAGTGCAATGAACCAGATTGTAAAGAAATTCTCAAATTAATTTTTCACTTAAATTATTATGCAGATATTATGATTTCTAATGATTTTTGTATTATTGAATTAAAACGTGTTGAGTATAAGCATTCTTTCTAGTGGTCTCAGACTTTTTGACCCCACTGTATCTGCGTTTTAAGGTTTTAAGGTTAAGGTACACTTTATTGTCCCTCAGGGAAATTTGTCTTAGGCTCAGAAATACAACCACCACATCACAT
>NW_015505983.1:504960-505673 GCF_001515645.1 Sinocyclocheilus grahami | reverse complement strand
TTTTTTTTTTTTTTTGAACCATCCATTTAATGCTCTGGATTTCGGTTTTGTTTATTGGTCACTTCTTATTTTTGCCCAGTTCATCCAGAAATTAAATGTCTTTCAAACACTGTATAACCTTTTCTTCTGTGGAGCACAAATAGATTTATATCCTAATTCCAAGCTGCTCTTTTCCATACATTAAAAATGAATGGTGACCGTAGCTGTTGATCAGATTTTCAGTGAATAACTTAAATTACAGGCTATTCCTCACACAAATCTGTTCATCTATTCATTGAATTCAGAAAACATGCAATATGCTGCAGTATGCAGTGTGATTTATTTATTTGTATGTTTTGGAGTTTGACAGTCCCTGGTCCCCGTTCACTTTCATTGCATTTGAAATAAAAAGTTGTTACTTTGAAACAGCATTGGGGTGAGTAAATGATCGCAATTTTCATGTTTGGGTCAGGTTTCTGTTACCAAGGAGTTCTTGCACTGGCTGTTGAATTGAGCACCTGTTTTGACAGATTAGTTTAGCGTTTTGGAGGTTTTGGAGGCCTGACAGGGGCTGTGTGTCAGACTGGTTGGGCTTTAGGTTATTTTGGAGCAGTGATGAAGTATATGTGTGAATAGGGCTGTCACGATTATGAGATTTGGCTGACGATTAATTGTCTAAAAACAGTCACTGTTATTGCGATTGATTGTGTGTTTTAGGGCTTTGGCGATTATGA
>NW_015505983.1:462875-504950 GCF_001515645.1 Sinocyclocheilus grahami | reverse complement strand
GGGAAATTTGTCTTAGGCTCAGAAATACAACCACCACATCACATAAAGTGGTAAAAAGTATTAATTGTCTAAAAACAGTCACTGTTATTGCGATTGATTGTGTGTTTTAGGGCTTTGGCGATTATGACGATTATCACGATTAATTGTCTGTTTTTAAAAAAAATTGTTATGGCTTTCATTTAGGGCTGTGCGATTAATCGAAATCGCGATTTGAAACGTTGCGATTTCCTAATCGCAAAGCCTGCAATGTGGACGCGATATTACTCCGTTCCAGAGCATATGCATGACTGCCAGCCTTGAGTTGCAGTCTTACTTGCCCTGGGCAAGAGTGAGTGCACCTCCGTTCTTGTTTTTGTTAGTACGTGAACGTTATCTTACACATTTTATCTCCCCAACAGATTAATTTGAAATAAGTTTATAATGCATGTTGGCTATTCCCAATTCAGAAGAGCGCACACACAGCCTGTGTCTGTGAATGCTTCTCATACTCGCTCCTCTCTGCCCCACGCGGTGCGAATCCCGCATCACGGACGAGCCGTTCACGCTGTCCGCACTCACACAGCTTGTCTCGTAATGCTCGTTTATACTCGCACCCGGCTCCGCACCGTAAGTCTTCACAAGCGCATCTGTATGGATGAGGCTTGATGCACGCGCGCAACCTGTGTCGACTCGCGCCTGACTCCGCGTTTAAAACGAATGTAAATTCAGTCTAACTGCTTGCTAATTTCACTTGGATGAAATGAAACTTTCAGCACATTTCCCACTTGCTCTTAAAATCCAAAATACTTAAAATGAATAAATCAGCCTATGTAACATATGTAATACTTTAATAATTGACTTAAGAAATACAGTTCTTTATTTATAAAAAATAAACAAATATTTTCTGTAAAAGTAGTTATAATCTTGCCTGCTGAAAAAACAACAGAACCCCTCCCAAAACACAATAACAAATTTAATGGATTTCAGGGTTATAATGGGAATTTGTTTGGTTTTAATGTAAACTATAATGGTGTCTATTTGATGGATTCTATTGGTGGGATGTAATCTGGCAGATGACAACCAATAGAACAACAGTAATTCCTATTGGAATAATGCCCAAAACAAAAAGGATTTTTGTGATGGTTTAATGGAAACTATAAGAATTTCTGTGATGGTTTCTATTGTTTTTTTCAGCAGGGTAATGATACTCCTACTGTGCTGCACATTATTGACAATATTGAGCTGAAGCTTGACTTTGCAAATTTTAAATCGCAATCTCTGTCAAAAAAATCGCAATTTGATATTTTCCACCAAATCGCACAGCCCTACTTTCATTGTATAATTGTGATTCATTTAAGGGTTCAGTAAATAATAATGATGTTATTTTTTAATCTTGTTTTAGTTATTATTTTGCCGTGTAAGATTACATTGAATATTCCAAATTCTAAGAATTGGCCAATACCGATCCAACACCAGCACTATTTTTTTTTTCTACACCACAACAGAATATCAATGCTGTGTTTGTGGAACTAATGGTCACTCTTTTTTTAAACCCTTTGTTAAACGCAATCCACTAAATACTCACTTCCTCATTACAGAGAAAAACTACATTTGAATAAAAATATATAAGCTATGAAATTGAACTAACTGACTGTATAATTTAGCAGCAAAAACAATATCTTGAAAAAAAATCTTTGGTGCACCTTATACAATTAAAACATTTTTATTCTGTTAACTATTGGTATTCTTACAAAATACATTCATTAAAAAAATATAGAAATCATGAGAAAAATAAAAGCTTCTAATAATCTTTGTGTACAAAACTTTGGTAATGTGAAACTCTTCAAACAGAGCAGCACAAAACTCTTATGCACATTCAGGGTCCAGAATGGTGCACTTGAAGCAACATAAGTCACAGCGCGCTGCACTCCACACGGTACAAACAAAGAGAAGAGAAATGAGAGAGAGCAATGAACTCCAGCAAGATGTCATTTTATGCGAATCCCCAGACCTTTATCTACACATCAAGTATTATAATGGGAATATATCATCTTTTAGAGAGAGTTTTACCATGCTGACTGTCATAATTGAACGTGACGTGCTGTTTGAATGCTGAGCGGAGAATAACTAACAGCTGCAGCTGAAGGAAGATCAATTTCTGTAAACTTAAATTGAACAATGTAAATATAATTCTGTCCCTCACGTTAAGATATGGAATGGCTTCAGATGATATAGGCTATGCAGTGCATGAAAAGCAAACTCTTCTGTTTCTTTTGGTGTATGACTCCCCCTTGTGCTGTATAAAAAGCACAATAATCACGATTAAACGGTTATTTAATTATCGCGACAGGCCTATGTGTGAAATGTTTTCTTTCATGTACCACAGAAATGGAGAAATACCTGTTTGCAAACACTCTTGGCTATGTATGTTCATATACCACTGACGGGTTGATTTAACCTGCTTAATGCAACAATGCCTGCCGAAAGTCTTTGTTAAAATGTCACCAGACCCTTCATAGCAAGATTACACAAAACATTTGTATCTTGGCATTATCGTTATTCCGGGTTGCCGTGGTTTCATGGTGCATTGTTATTAGAGGAGCCATGTGTTGTAAAGCCCTCAGTGAGGAACAACGGGGAGTTTGTGAAATTGGAGAGCATTGTGAGAGCATTTTTACCCTCTTTGTACTTTGCTGGTCTTAGCTGGTTTAAAGTCAACCAGTCTGGATAGCAGTGTCTTCTGCTGGTCTTCTAGCCTGACCTGCTACAAAAAGCCCCAAACCTCTCTGAAACTGCACTTGCTGACTGATGTGTTGTATTCACTTTGTTTATTTGACCCAGGCCAGATGTTTATCTGCTGGTTTTGGTGTATGGCCCATGCAGTTTGTTTAAGGGTCATGAAACCCCCCGTTTTCAGCAGCGGTTAGTTCTCACCACAGTTAAAACAATAGGTGTGGAGTGGAGGGGTAAAAGCTTTGAAGCTTCACATAAATGCATGCACGCATACATATCAAACAAATACGCACGCAAGGTGCAGGAAGATGTTTTTTAATTTTTTTTCGACTGTACTAAAGCCTATAATAGAGTTATAAAGTCATAATTCTTCCAGATGTTTTTGAAACATGCTAAGGTCACATTGTTTCTCTGAAAAACTATGAAGCAGCCCGTTTTTCTACTTTGAAAATGTGCATCCTGTGCCAGAATGTCTGTTTTTGTTTTGGTCTGTGTGTCTGTTCCGCCAACTTACAGTTTACCCATCATTCCCATCATCATACCCTTTTCAACACCATGGGTTGCCAGTTGGTGGAAAACACAGCGTATTGCAGCCATGGAAGCCAGCTAATGAACTGGGTCAGAGATTGCAGATTTTACTTAACCTAAAAAGCCTTGGCATTAGGGCTGCACGATAAATCGCATGCGATATTTAATGCGCATCTTGTCAGAAAGCCGGTTCTGTAATCAGCGGTAAATCTCCATCACGTGCGTGCTTTCACATTGAGCAGCATTAACTACACAGAGCCGTTGTTCACTGACGAGCTGCGCAAAAAATCCCGCGAATATGACCATGGTTTTGCGCAGCTCGTCAGTGAACAACGGCTCTATGACCAGACGTGGATAGGTCAACCTACAGTGTAAGCCTCATTGCCTTCCATGGTCAATTGCGTTTGTTCTTGTTCCGTGTCCTCAATCTGGCAACCCGTATGAGAGTTGAGTCTGAGGGGGAAGGAGTGGGAGAAATTTCACCCAGTCACTCACTTGCACAATGTACATGTTTTTTGCCGTGTAAGCAGTCAGGCCTGTAAGAGTGGTTTTGCTAACAGGGGCTGCGTTTATTAGTTTCCACCTCCCTCTGTTCACACCTGCAGTTTTCTTAAGCACCCCTCCGAACTGAACACTGGCCTGTGTAGCAGCACACGCTGACACAACTTATTACAATTCCCTCAACACCATCTCATATTTATTAACCACTCTGTAAACACACACCCATGCATTGTGCTAATTATTCTGTGACCTCCAGAATAGTTCACATTTTAATGCAGGGCTGAAGTTGAAGGGAGCGCCAGTGAGCCCCTCAACGCCCCCGTTAACATAATGACACTACATTTTGCAACGGAATATTAGCATTATATATATATATATATGATCTTTTCACATGTGGAAATTATATCTAAAGGTCAGTAATATAACTATATCTCATATGAAATAATATAAAATTCATGTCACAGCCTTTTGTAATAGAATTGTAGGGCAAGATTTACTTATCTAAAAAGGTATTTGTGTTTTTTGATTAATCAAATTAATTAATTTACTTTAAAATTGGTAAGTTAACTAAACAATTTAATGTATGTTTGGCTAATGTGAGTGCTTTAATAAAGCATGTTGGAAGTTTTTGAAGTGATCTTTTTTTTAATCTAAAAATAGGCTACTGTTGCAGAATGGCAAAAAAATATATTGTTGTATTATTTCTTGTTTTGTGAAAAGTATTGCTCATTTATTTTTTCATTTAATGACCAGAAACAGCCCTGTTTTAATGGCGTTTTTAATCTTAATTTTGCGCAGTGATTATTAAGGTTTAGCCTCTATCTAGGGGTGCATTGTTTGAGAAATAAATTTAATTGATGATTAAAATGTATTGTGTTTTAAAATGTGTATTTCCAGATTTGCTGTGCTTGTTTATATAATAATAATAATTCTAATAATAATAATAATAAATAATCATTGTAGTATAAATAGTTGTCATTATTTCAATGAATACAAAATAAAATATTGCAAAACAAGAAATAATGCTATTGTAATATTTAAATCGGGTATTTAAGAAAAATCTTTTTTAATGTACAACTGTAAAATTACAATACTGTTTTTTCATGGCTGTCTTCATTTTTCAAATGTTAACCCATTGGTAAATTGCAGGGACCTCTTAAAGCTTCTCTTTGGCAACAGTTTATAAGGGCTTCTCATCTGAAGTTTGGGAAGATGTTTGGCGCATGTTGTGTATAATTAAATCTTAGCCTTTGTGATTTGTTAATCGCACTATAAGCCATTTCACGATGTCTGTCCTACCTCTATCCCCACCTAGTCTTTGATGATTGAAAACCTCTTTCCTTGCTTGTGCTATAGAAATAATCTATAATAAAGTGAAAAATAATATGTTTTGTCAGCATACAATACTGATCCTAACGGAAAGCAACTGTATGTTGCTCCTCAGGTGAACACAGCTTCTGTTTGAAGTTCAATCATAACCACACTCTCACCTCAGCAGAGCCGTTTGTAATGGGATAGTCCCAGATTTCCTTGAGTACACTGACTGGGTGAGTGGAAGACCAAGAGTGTTTTTGTTTAGAAAGTTTGTGTAGGAAAAAAAGGGGGACAGAGTTTCTCTCCAAAGCTTAGTTGAGCCGTAAAAGAATTCAATTTACAGATGAAACTTAAAAGCAGTAATAATACAAACGCAAAAGCAGTAGAAACTGGAGTAATGCCTTTTCTGTCAAGCCTGTCAAGTTTTTGGTCTTGACTGTCTGGAATGAGAGTAGTTTCCTTGTCTCTGTGTCGTTACTGACGCGGCTCTTGATTCACATCTGAGAGCTGTACTGTCTTGTTCCTCTCGCAGATTGAATGTCTGATAGTAATTTTATGGATTGTTTTGTTCAAAAGAATGAAACCGAGTAACTTCTTGTTATCTGGGTTTGAGATGTGTAGAAGTTAATTTCAAATTTCCATAGAATTCCATATAATTTGCATAATAATTTTTATTTACACTGCCATTCCAAAGGTTTTTTTTTTTGGAATGTTTTTGAAAGTCTCATGCTCACTAAGGCTTCATTTATTTGATACTATAAACAGTTAGCTTTTACAAATTAAAATAACATTTCTATTTGAATGTTTTAAAATTTAATTTGTTCATGTAATGCAAAGCTTTTTAGTTTTTTTTTTACCATCATTATTGTAGTCTTCAGTGTCACATTCAGAAATCATTCTATGCTGATTTGTTGCTCAAGAAACATTTATTATTATTATTGTTGTTGTTATTATTATTATCAGTGCATTATCAATTATGTAACAGCACTGCTTAATATTTTTGTGGAAACTGAGATAAAAAAAATTTCAGGGTTCTTTGATAAATATGAAGTTCAAAAGATGTATTTTATAACAGATTTATGTGTCATGTAAAATGCTTTACCATCACCTTTGCTCAATTGAGTGTATTCTTTCTGAATAAAAGTATTAACTTAAAAAATAAAAAATAAACAAAATATAATTTACTGCCTCTAAACGTTTGAGCGGGTTTTTCAGTGGCGATATCTATGTACTGTATCAGTCAGTTTATCACAAAAACATTAACTACATACAGTATATAACTACAAACAAATATACATACTATATTTATAACAATCATTTAATATCAATCGAAATTAATACAACTAATCTTGATGTTACTGTGTTTTGACTTTTTAGGGCAGAATATGTATCTTTATCACTACAAACTGTAGTAAATATAAGTTTTCTAGTCTAATGTGGTGTCCGATGCATTGCGCCTTTGCATGCAACTGTGGATGCTTCTGTGTTTGTGTGTCAGTTACAGTAGGTATAAAAATAAGGTGATAAGAAATCAGGGCATACCCAAAAAAACAAAAAGAATGAATTAAACGCTTTAACCCGATCATTCTTCTTGTGGCCTATAGCTCTGTTTCAGAGCCGCTTGCATTCACACACTCTCAGCCAGTGAGGTGAACCTGAAGAATTGATCACCTTTTACCACTTCTGAGAATGTAGATTCATTTGACTCTTAATGAAACGTCACGTTCATGCAGGAGTGGTTAGATTCCATGTGCTGTGGAAACGTCTTGTCGTTTCTCTTGTCAGCCTTTGACTTTTTTTTCTGGTTCTGACAAGATGCTTGAAGACATTTTACTGTTTTGGCGGTTTCCGTGCATTTCCAGTACAGCTTGTTTGGCCAGCAGGAGGTGCCAAGATTTAATGAGACGTTCTCTCTCACACACTATGGTAGAATAGCATACTAACATGCTACTCCTATTATTTATGCTGTGTATATTGTACATGCAGTATTTCGTGCGCAGTATGAATCTTGATGTTACTGTGTTTTGACTTTTTAGGGCAGAATATGTATCTTTATCACTACAAACTGTAGTAAATATAAGTTTTCTAGTCTAATGTGGTGTCCGATGCATTGCGCCTTTGCATGCAACTGTGGATGCTTCTGTGTTTGTGTGTCAGTTACAGTAGGTATAAAAATAAGGTGATAAGAAATCAGGGCATACCCAAAAAAACAAAAAGAATGAATTAAACGCTTTAACCCGATCATTCTTCTTGTGGCCTATAGCTCTGTTTCAGAGCCGCTTGCATTCACACACTCTCAGCCAGTGAGGTGAACCTGAAGAATTGATCACCTTTTACCACTTCTGAGAATGTAGATTCATTTGACTCTTAATGAAACGTCACGTTCATGCAGGAGTGGTTAGATTCCATGTGCTGTGGAAACGTCTTGTCGTTTCTCTTGTCAGCCTTTGACTTTTTTCTGGTTCTGACAAGATGCTTGAAGACATTTTACTGTTTTGGCGGTTTCCGTGCATTTCCAGTACGGCTTGTTTGGCCAGCAGGAGGTGCCAAGATTTAATGAGACGTTCTCTCTCACACACTATGGTAGAATAGCATACTAACATGCTACTCCTATTATTTATGCTGTGTATATTGTACATGCAGTATTTCGTGCACAGTATGCAAATTGTATTCATCTATGAAATACAAGGATAACATTTAGCAAAAAGTGAGGTAACCAGCACTTACCGTTACTAGGTGTAATACTGTGTCCCACAGTGCAATATGTGTGTATGCATGCAGTGCTGGGTAGTAATAGATTAAGATTGATTATAATATGGATTATGTAATTAGATTACAAAAGTTAAGTATTAAATTTATTTTTTAATTTTAAATTAAAAAATATTAAAAAAATTTATTTTGTAATTGCATTATATTACATTTTTAAATACTCATCAGACTACAGTTTCTTTTTTTTAATTGGTTATGTGATTGCATATTATTCACAAATTGCAATAAATGATTCATAATTTATTGATTCTCCCCAATTCATCTTTTATATCTTTTCAGTATTCCTTTCTAAAATTGCCAGTTCCAGTTTTGCGTAGGGCGCTATGAAATCCATTAGATTTTTTCTCAAATTCATTTGTTCCGTTAAAATTTTTCTGGATTCCATTTTTTCAGTTTAAATTTTTCTGGACTATGTTTTAATGGTTAAATTAAATTGTATTCATCAAAAAGCATGCCTAATTAGCTGAAATCATGAAACTTACAATATTAAACAGCAGTTTATTAAAAGTTTAACAAAGATTAAATTAAGGCCCTATGAGATGTTTTATTTTTTTCCTCAAATTCAGTTTTATTTATTATTATTTTTATTTAATTTAAAATTTTTTTTTTACCAAATTCTGTTTTCCATTTCATTTTCTGGATTCCATTTGAATGGTTTCATTAAATATTAATTATCAAAATTATCTCAAATTAATTTGATATAAAAATAAGTAATTTTTTCCCAGAAATACTGTTGTTTACATTTTTCTGTATTTACATTTTTTTCTGTTAAATAAATTCTGGTAAATATTCCTTTACAAATAATGTTTTAATAATAATTTTATTAGTAGTACTAGTAGTAGTAGTACTGTCATTGCATTAAGCAATTTTTCTGTAACGGTTTCTTCACGGTTAAACCAAACCTTTATTTTGAATTCTATTTCTATTTTTATGACGTTTTCTCAACATTTCAATAATTTATTAACTACTGATTAACACATTAATTTTTATTTGAATTATTACTCAGTGGGTTATTTAATAATAGGGCCATGCACATCTAAATATAAAAAAGTACTAGTTTTGGAAAAATTGATGCTTGTTTTACTTCCTGTAACTACCTTTTTTTAAAATACATGTAATGCCTCTAAGCAGTATGCAGTGTACATTTCACAATATTTAGTAATAACTAAGCTAGTATTCCATTCACAACATGGCCACAGTCTTTCTCAGAATTATGTCCAGACTACACACACACACACACACACACACACACACTAATCATCCTTAAGGGGGTTGATAAGACCAGTTCAGCAGGCTTGAACTGTCTGAGACGCCGATCTCCTGTTTATGAGTCTCTAAGTATTTGTATTGTACTGGTGAACTTGTCTCAAAGTCTGAGAGCGCATCTCACCTTTCACCGACTTGACATCCAGCGGGCCTCTAGTTCTGCAGAGCGGTTGTGTCCATTTAAGCTGTGGTCACCGTGAAAGAAAGAAAAACATTAATGTGAGGAGTCTTTGTGCATCTGCTAATGAGTAAAATGTTATTGATTTCCTAATAGACCATCTGTAGACCGTCCCCTGTGGTTTGTTGAATCTGCTAATGATTACTCTCCAGCCCTACATCGTGGAACAAGACCAAACCTGAATATGTCTTCATAAATTTTCACAGATTTTCATATTTGGTGTGGTCTTTTGTAAAGCTTTCTGCAGTGAATCACAAGTTTGTTTCAGCACTGGTCTTTGGTCAAATTAGATGGCGTGTGGAAATCCTGAGGTAGTTCTGCACTGCTGTTTCTTAAGGCTCCTGTTCACATTGTTAGTCATCAAATCAGATCAGTGTGTTTACTTTCTGGTGTGTAGCTGCATTGGTTGCTATAGTATTGGTGACTGTGAAGGTTGAATATCATGTTATTTTGAGTGGCTTTCACCACCATCACTGTGGCATGTGACATATGAAAAGCTGAGAGTGTGATTGTATGTATTGTAGATCTAGGATAATAGCTGCTGACATCTCATTCTTACCCACTATGCCATGAGATTGATGAAATCAAAAATGTAATGACTTGATAAAAACAAGAAGAAAAAAAAGAAGTGCATGAATGTTTCTATGTATTTTCTGTTCACACTACATAAAACAGATCAGGTCTGAATATGAATAACCTTAGTGCCATTGACCATGATGAAGACCTGACTGGTCAAAAACTTGTTGATTTAGGGGTTTCTTTTATTTTATTTATTTTTGGAGCTGCAATTTTACTGTGTAGACAATTCTTTCTCTGTTTATTATTTGTTTACGAAGTTTTTTTTAGTATTGGTGACTGTGAAGGTTGAATATCATGTTATTTTGAGTGGCTTTCACCACCATCACTGTGGCATGTGACATATGAAAAGCTGAGAGTGTGATTGTATGTATTGTAGATCTAGGATAATAGCTGCTGACATCTCATTCTTACCCACTATGCCATGAGGTTGATGATATCAAAAATGTAATGACTTGATAAAAACAAGAAGAAAAAAAAAGAAGTGCATGAATGTTTCTATGTATTTTCTGTTCACACTACATAAAACAGATCAGGTCTGAATATGAATAACCTTAGTGCCATTGACCATGATGAAGACCTGACTGGTCAAAAACTTGTTGTTTTAGGGGTTTCTTTTATTTTATTTATTTTTGGAGCTGCAATTTTACTGTGTAGACAATTCTTTCTCTGTTTATTATTTGTTTACGAAGTTTTTTTTTAATTGGTGCAAACATTAAGTTAATGTAAGCATTAAAAGCATTTTATTTGAGTATAAACATCCAGTCATTGTAAAATATACAGGTGCATCTCAATAAATTAGAATGTCGTGGAAAAGTTCATTTATTTCAGTAATTCAACTCAAATTGTGAAACTCGTGTATTAAATAAATTCAATGCACACAGACTGAAGTAGTTTAAGTCTTTGGTTCTTTTAATTGTGATGATTTAGGCTCACATTTAATTAACAAAAACCCACCAATTCACTATCTCAACAAATTAGAACTTCTTCTTACTTCATAAGACTAATAAAAAAAAAAGTTTTTTAATGAATTGTTGGCCTTCTGGAAAGTATGTTCATTTACTGTACATGTACTCAATACTTGGTAGGGGCTCCTTTGCTTTAATTACTGCCTCAATTCGGCGTGGCATGGAGGTGATCAGTTTGTGGCACTGCTGAGGTGGTATGGAAGCCCAGGTTTCTTTGACAGTGGCCTACTATAACTTTAATAACTTTTCCACGACATTGAGATGCACCTGTTATAATTGTAAAAAAATATTGTAGAAGTGTTTTACTTCGTATTTAGTTTTAAACCCTTTTTTTATCTAAATATTTTAATAGCTTTTTTTTTAGAATTTTTTTAAATCAAGTTAGAAATGTGTTTTTGTATTAATGTTGATTATCATATGGTTAAAAACCTTTTATACTATTTTCAACAAGTTTTAATTTTAAAGTTTTGATAATCTTCCATGAAAAAATTCAATTTAAAAAGTGTTATTTAACGATAAAAAATTTTTTTTTTTTTAAATGAAAGCATGATCTTTGCATGCTGATCAATGGCACTAAAGGTCTTTGCACATTGAGTCCGAAATTCTTGTCAGAAACTTTCGCACTTTAAAAAAAATTATTTCGACCTCACGTTGTGTCAATCACGTTTCCACACTGCCTCTGAAACTCATCCGTCATAAAAAAAATTTGGATCAGGTTCAATTTTCTGCGTTTTCGCATCTGTAGCAAGCATTTTGATAGGAAAGAATTACGAATACAAAAAAACAACGCATATGAACAACGCATACGAAAATTTCGGACTCGGTGTGCAAAGACCTTAAGTCTATTCAGATTCGGACCTGATGTGTTTTATCGAGTGTGAAAAGCAAATACGTAGAAACGTTTATGCATTTAAAAAAAATCATTTATGAAGCATATTTGACATCATAAACATTTGTGTGCAGATTATTTTTCTTTGTTTATTAATGTAAATTGTGATTTTATTGCAGCAGTTCATTAAACTACGGGCTCTGCGTTGAATGCGCCATGCCAACAGAATGTACTGTAAGGAAGTCTGCGTCTGTATTTGATGTTGCATATTCAAGATTAAAGGGATAGTTCACCCAAAAATGAAAATTTGATGTTTATCTGCTTACCCCCAGGGCATCCAAGATGTAGGTGACTGTTTCTTCAGTAGAACACAAACGAAGATTTTTAACTCAAACCGTTGCAGTCTGTCAGTCTTATAATGGAAGTGAATGGGAATCACGGCTTTGAGAGTAAAAAAAAAACACACACAATAGATCTGTCAAAATGGCTGAAAAACTAAATTCGAATTTTGTACTTTAATATTATCAAAATTCGAATTATATTCGAATTTAAAATGCATAATTTCAGTTAGGGTGAAGAAAAGCTTTTTGCTTCTCTCCTGAGGCCACAAGAGGGCGCATCATTCAAAGCATAAGATAACATCACTATCTGGGAAAAAAAGTGCATAATGTTTATAAACCAATTATAATTAAGTTGAATTATAAAACTGCATCATATATGTATGCATAGTTTAATACAAAGGGCAGAAAGCCAATCACACAGAGTACATTTTTCATTTAAAAACATGAGATGCAGTGAGATGGGGAAAAACCCGCCATAAAGTCTCGATATATATTTTTTTCAAAGTTAAACTTGCATTAATTTTACATGGATTTCTAAACACGCGGCTCTTTTGTGCGAGACGCGAGTGCAACAATAATAGATGTCCGTCTAGAAAATGCGTGAAATATGCGTTCTGTGTGAATGGCTTGGTTTCAGTTTTGACGTAAACAACATCATCTCCGCATTGATGTTCTCTTTTTCCGCTATATTTTTAATGGACAATGCAGCAGCGCCGCATCTAGTGGCTTCAACTGGATAAGCTAACAACAACATTATAATGCAGCGACACTTACATCGTCATCGCATCTCGTGCACCGCTGATAAGGCTGCCTCCTTAACGCACACCTAAAATTCGAATGCAACGTTTTTGCATTCGAATGTGAATTTTTATTTTAAATTCGACAAATATTCGAAATTCGATGACGATACATTGATGTGTAAAGACATGAAACGATCTGTCTGTGCAAGAAACTGAACCGTATTTATATCGTTTTTTCACCTCTGATGGTTTGCAATGTCTGAACTGTCCTGAGCGCGTGACGTGTCGTCGTCTTGCTTTACGGCGGATCGCAGACTTGTAAGTGCATTACCGCCACCTATCTCAAATGGACCATTGACACTCTATCTACAATCTCAATTAGGAGTGTCAATGGTCCATTTGAGAGATAGGTGGCGGTAATGCACTTATAAGTCTGCGATCCGCCGTAAAGCAAGAAGACGCGTCACACGCTGTCAAGGACGCGCTCAGGACAGTTCAGACATTGCAGTGCATCAGAGGTAAAAAAACGATATAAATACTGTTCAGTTTCTTGCACAGACCAATCATTTTGTGTCTTTACACATCAATGTATCGTCACGAGCTACAGGGTTTAATTTGGTTTTGTTTGTGTATGTTTTTTTTTTACTTTCAAAGCCGTGATTCTGATTCCCATTCACTTCCATTATAAGACTGACAGACTGCAAAGGTTTGAGTTAAAAATCTTTGTTTGTGTTCTACTGAAGAAACAAAGTCACCTGCATCTTGGATGCACTGGGGGTAAGCAGATAAACGTCAAATTTCATTTTTGGGTGAACTATCCCTTTAAGGCTAAGATATTTAAAATCCTTTGGTTTTGAACTCACTTTTGTTTGTGTATGTTTTTTTTTTACTTTCAAAGCCGTGATTCTGATTCCCATTCACTTCCATTATAAGACTGACAAAGGTTTGAGTTAAAAATCTTTGTTTGTGTTCTACTGAAGAAACAAAGTCACCTGCATCTTGGATGCACTGGGGGTAAGCAGATAAACGTCAAATTTCATTTTTGGGTGAACTATCCCTTTAAGGCTAAGATATTTAAAATCCTTTGGTTTTGAACTCACCCTATACTACGAATGTTGACGTTCCCCCCCCCCCCAAAAGAGGCATCTCCACACAGCTTTGCTTTTTAAATGGAGTATGCAGCCTGTTTATGAATCTTTACCTAAACTAAAAAAGGTACGTGGAAATTTTAGAATGGTCTGTCCAAACTCCAAACCATCCGTATATGTCACATTTTTATGCCGATTTCTTTTCCGACTGGACATAGTTCATTTTATTTGCATGAACATGACAGCTTAGCTTTTAGATTTAGGTTATGCAAAGCAAACACGGGTGTTTTTAATAATGGTCTGTGTATGGTTACTGAGGGCCGTGCTCTTGTTGGTCTGGAGGAGGTTTTTGTGTTTATGAAGGTTAGTGATTTTATAGATGCTGGCTTTGTGTTGCAGAGTGTGTTTCTCTGTTTCCTTCTGGTTAGAGCGGGTGGTGTACAACAATAGCCCCCTTCATCATTACACAGTCGCACTGATTTCTCGCCTCTGCTTTTGAATAATATTATAGGCACGGGCACGGTCCAGGCCACTTGCACTTCAGTGTTCAGTACCACGATAAAAGTACTATACTGTATATTCGGGATGATATTATTGGTGATATCGTGATTATTTTGATTTTCCATGTTATGTGTCTAGTTGTGGTCTCTTGCAACTCGCATTGAAAACGAATTCAGTGTGAACTCCCTTAAAAACATCAATGTAAAATCTAGGGCTGTGCAATATATCGAAATATCGCAAATGTACATATCGCAATATGCATATCGCTACAGCTTGCAAAATTTGGGGCCATGAACAAAAGACAGAGAAAAATCACTCACTGCTCTTACCTAAATAATTTTTGTAGTTTAAATAAGAATCAGTGCATATTGAATTCAAAGAGTAAATACTAAGCAGTTTTTTATTTTTCCTTTTTATTATTCAGTTCCTAAACTCATGTTAAAATGATTACACTAATATTAAAATTAAATTTTTATGTAATGCTCGAGTAAAACGCATACCGTTCACTTTCAGATGTTGTTGTAGGGGTGCTTTCTTATTAGAATCAGAATGAGCTTATTCACCACTTAAGTGTGTGCAAACACAAGGAATTTGTTGTTTTACAGGAACTCTTTGTACATACATACATACAAATAACCATATATATATGACACAATATGGTTATAGAAGTTCACAGAACTGACTCCGCAACAGCCGAGTAAAACGGATTCATCTGAGTATGTGGCACTTTAAGCATTATCGTATCGCATATCGAATATTGCATTATTTAATGAGTTATCGCATATCGCATTTTTCTTCAATATCGCACAGCCCAAGTAAAATCAGTGTTACAGTTGGTATGCTTAATTAGTGTGAGTCAGTTCAAACTGTCTGATTCAAGTATTTGCATCATCACTCAGAATCGTTAACTGTGTCTGCATTGTATTTTCATGTTTTAAAATGTTTAGGGAAAAAGCTACTTTTGTTTTTATTACTAATACATTGCTATATTATTATAAATTAATATAAATGATAAATACATTCTTGTGTTTACTTAGTGAAATAAACATGTCTAGATATTTAAGCCATTTTAGAAGAATAGACTAATATTGATTAGAGATGAAAGATATTTATCATTCACAATGTTACAAAAGATTTTTGTGCATCTCAAAAGCAATGTGTCTTGACACCACTGATATTTGCTAGTTAGTAATGATAAAGATAAATATTCTGCCCTAAAAAGGTGAAACGCAGTAACATCGCAGTTTCAGTGTTTTTTTGTTTATTTTGATTTTGACCATTTTTGACACATTTTTCATGTTCTGCGTTATAGAAGTATAGTAATGTATATTTGAGTTTTTTTTTTTTTTTTTGTGATCAATCAACTGATTTTTTTATATCAGTATTGAGAAACCTACTGAAAAGGTTGGGGACAGTAAGAAGTATTTATTTAGTAAAAGTAATTCATAATTTTATTCAGCTAGGACACATTACATTGTTACAAAAAAATTCTTTAAAGAATCCTGAAAAAAAAGGTATCAGTTTCCACAGAAAAATTAAGCAGCAGACTTCTTTTCAACATAAGAAGTTTTTCTGATTTCTGAAAGATCATGTGACACAAGACTGATGGATTGGTGGCTTTGCATCACAAGTAATCACAATAAATGACAATAAATTAACAATTTTCTATTTTAACATTTTAAAATGTATTTCAAATTGTACAATTTAACTTTTTTTTTATTTATTTTTATCAAATCAATACAGTCTTGGTGAGCAAAAGAGACTTCTTTCAAAAACATAAAATGATAATATTCTTTCAGACCCCAAACTTATCTATGTAATATATTTTTCTCAATCTGCTCCATTTCTTGGACCACTAACCGTATCGCCACAGCTGTTGAACTGCAGGTTAAAAGTTAGATCTCTCTCTCTCTCTCTCGATATCGCTCTCGCTCTCTATCTCGCTCGCTCTCTGTCCCCCTCATTTTCAGTCTCTCTCTTCCAGTTTGCTGTCTCAGTGCCAGTTATTCATCCACAGAGTGAGTCAGGGTGGGAGGGACCGGGAGGCCAGCCGTACCAGTCACACAGTCATTTCTCTAACACACACACACTTATCCTCTGTCTCTTTCCTTCCACTTCTCCTTCTCTTTTGCTGCCCTCTCTCTCTCTGTGTCTCTGCCTCTCCCTCTTTCCACTACCGCTGTCCTGGTTTCTTTCTCTATCAGCAGTGAGGGGCAGACGGCGAAAGAGAAGATAGGAGTCGGGCTGCCGGCACTGATCAGGACTCTCAGAGGAGGCAGGAGTTTATAAGGTGAGACTTTTTCCGTTTGTACTTTTCCTAGTGCTTTCAATTACAATAAAGTGGAGATGTCGCAAACGGCTTATATGGCATGATTCTTCTCTTCCTTTGGTTTATTATTAACTCTAAATGTGTTCCTTTTTTTCGCCGCATGATTCACTCACAGGATGCCTGTTGCTGCAGACGGTGTAACCCCACCCTTACCGTTTGCTCTTCGCCAGCTTCGCTTTGACTTCTTAAAACTTTCCCTTCTGCCCATAAATGGAAGTGTTATTCAGAAGTGAACTTGTTTTGCAATCGTAATTGAGTGATTTGTGCCGTGTCTCTTGCTGTCTAGAGAAGATAAAACCAATTATGAGTTATTAGGGATTTTCTGCTGTCTTTTTCTGCCTGTGGCTTTTGACCTGATGTGTTCTGATCACATGACAGGCGGCCTGAAAGCAGGGTGGTTCCCCGTCTCTGCTAGCAACCGTGTCATTTTACACCTGCCCGCTAATTCTCACAGAGCAGGCTTAAAGGGCCGGATATGGGTTTATGTTTTCCTTATGTTGAGAGATGGAGAGAGCGGGGGGAAGTGTGATTGAGTAAATGAGGACGAGGGACTAGACCTCTCTGATCCTAAACGCTAACATACGGTGATTTAGTTTTGCATTTGAAGAGTTTTGATGAGGGTGCTGTTACCATAAATGGTCGTTGTGTTGGTCTCTGTTTCCTGTCTTATCTCTAGGGACCAGTGCTGTGTTGTGATGTTTAGCTTTGGCTTTGGCTTTCACTGAATGACTAGTTGATTGTAATCTGGTTTTGTTAATTCGTGTTCAGTACAGAATAACAGTGATGTTGCCAGTTGGTCTAGACGTTGAATGACACTGGTCATTTCTAAAGTGAAGTGCTTTCTGGTGAAAGCCTTGAAGAATGTGTCTGGGTCATATTTCTCGCAAAAATCAATTTTTGTCTTAAAAAAATCTATTTTAGTACTACATTTACTGAAGTCTATTTTAGGGGCATTACGATTTTTTTATCATTATTTGCATGACAACTAAGCACTTTTTCTTGAAATTCTCATTACCATAATGTAAAAATCTCATTCCTATTACGGTTATGCTAAAAAAAAAAAATTTATTTTAACAAAACATTTAAGTAAGACAAGGTAAAATATTGTAATGGTAACTTTACTGTAATAAAATAAAAAGCCATTACAGTAACAAGAATTACTAGAGAGAATAATCACTGATTAATAATGTTTAAATTTAATTTGAGTTTACTTTTTTAATGTACTAATTTACTAATTTTTAATGTAAGTTTTTATTTAATTTAATTTATGGAGTAAAATATGAACTGTACATGCCATGGTTTAGTGAGAATAATCTATTCATTATATTTATGTATAATAATAATAACAATACAATATATATATATATACACATATACACACACATTATATTTTGAGTCATTAAAAATAATGTTTTTAGACCCTTTTTTTTTGTAAAACATTTCCAAAGAATTACCTACAGTCATTGCTGCAGATGTTTTTACTCCAGTATTACTGAAAATCTGTATTAGAACTTGTCATTTCTCATAAAGACACATTCACACCTTTCATAGAATTGTGTTTGTGTTCAATATAGTCCTATTAAACTCACTGTTTCTTGTGTAAATTAGAGGTTTGCTAACCCTGAGGTTTACTAACATTGTGGCCACTCATAGTGTTGTCATTATGAAGCATGCACTCCTCCCAAGAACTTGTTTGCACAACGTTTCATCAGGAGAGTCAATCCAGATACAAATACATCCCACTGGGACATAAACACCAATTAGACCCGGCCCAGGCAAAGCTCTTTTGTGTGTCTAGATGTGGCTACCATGAGTTTCCACTGTTGGACTATTTAGTTGCTGAGGCTTATGTTCCATCAGCCATGCCAAAACCTCACAATACATCCACACAGCCATTGACAATCCTGAGACGTCTTACAGATGCCTCTCATATCTTGCAAAATTAGATTACCCCCACACTGGCAACCGTGATCAGACACTGCTTGCATTTCCCCCTATACTGTGGGGTGTGTAAATGTTCAAGCAGGTTTACCATACGTCCAATTTGTCTAATGATTCCTAACGGATTTCTAAATTCCCTAATGTCTAAGTTTGACTTTGTTTTCCTATTGACACACTCTCTACAGTCCTCATACTTCATATGTACATGTATATGCATTGCTTCCAAAGACTATTTCTCTGTAGATCCCCCTTCTCGCACATCACGATTGGTCGATTGTGTACAATGCCTGCATACTATTGGTCAAACTACTTTTCAGCCGTTACGTTCCACAAATATGAAAACAATATGAAGACAAATCCAAAAGCATGACAGAACTTAATGAATCATTATTTGTAGCATGCCTCCCATACAGAAAATCAGCTACTTTTGATATGAAACAAAGTCTCCGCTTTCAAATTCTGTTGGTTTTATTATGCAATTCAAATAATAAATACCGTTTTGGTGCTCTTTGATGTGTCGTGATCGACAGATCGTCTACTGTACAGCGTCTACAGTTACATCACGCAGTAAACATGAATGAACATCATAAGGTATGTTTAAAGAAACAGAACAACTTACTGAAATGTATTTCTCATGTAATCGCTAAATAGTATTTCAACCGCCGAAAGACGTCAACGAAACGGTTTGTAAACAATTTCACGTTACATTTACCTCATAAAAGCAATTCAATGACAATGACCTTGAAAATTTGCTAGAAGAATGAACTCTAGAAAGAAGCATTTTGCTAAATATATGCACTATTACATATTCATTATATATTTACTTAACCTGTTCTTCAGTATTTAATGTATGTTTTAAAAAAATCATAAATTCTTCAAATGTTTATATTTTAACAAACTGGAGTAGAAATGTATTGTATAATAAAAATTTATTAATAACCTTTTAATTATATAATTATATTTTTACTATAAAAAATGTGCAGTTTAAATGTTTGTTTGTAAATCACGTTAATATAGTACTAATTGGTTTTATTGTATAGTTTACAGCATTAGAGAGATTTTCTTTAGTTAATTAACATGTACTGCACCTGATTGCCTGTATTTCCAAATGAATCGATATTGAATTGAGACCAAAATTGAATCGAATCACAAGCTTGTAAATCGAAATTGAATCAAATCTTGAAATTTGTCTCAATACCCAGCCCTAGTCACTTCATGTGTTTTGCACAAGGATGACGATATACTTTGTGTACAGAAACCAGTTGATCGTTAACTGATCTTCCTCATTTGATGAACTGAATGTTCAAGATCTAGCACACCTGGCTGGATGAAAGCTCATTCCGGTGACAAACTCACATTCTGAGATGAGAAACTCTGAAACTGCTGGTTTTTGACTTTTGTGGGAACTTTTTTTGTGGGAACTTCAATGCAAAGTCTAAAAGGAAGGAATATTATGATAAAGGTCGGTCAGTTCACATGCATTTGCGTGTACATTCAATCTGCGTTTTCTTTTGCTGAACTCAGTGTTGCACTAATCTTATCTCAGGTCTTCCGCTCGCAGATCAATATGATGCAGTCATTTAAATTCTTAGATTTTACTCCCAAAGCAAAGGAATGTTATCATCTTTTTACAATCACACCGACTTTAGAAGTGATAGCGACCAGAAAGCGGGTTAACCTGAAGGTCACAGCACATTTTCTATGAACGCCTCCGTGTGTGACGAAACATGGTCCATGATTCCAATCAGCATCTGTAGAAACCCATTAGTCTGTGAACGTTCATGATGGCCTACAGTGGCCTATCACTGCCATCTCAAATGACATCTGTGTGCCCCAATCCAGGGATCTACACAGAGAATATGTGAGAGAACCTGTCTGGGTATGTCAGTTTTCACTCTGAAGCGTTGAAGACATGTTGGGTGCTATTTAAGAGAAGTTTCCACCGTTGCTTTAGAGCAGATGCTGGGCGGCAGGGAGGCAGAACTGTTTGTTCATGTGAGTCCTTGGAAGGTAAAGCATTTATTGACCTTTTATTTATTGTTCCCTCTGGTTGCTAGATGAAGTCTTCCCTTTGGATAAAACTCATTTTTTGGACCAATGAGAGACAGTCGTTCTGTGTATATATGTTATCAGAAGGACAATGTGGCTCATATTTCCCAGCAGTTATGGGCACATCATTGTATTTCTGGGTTGTAAATGAGTAAATGAGTAATTTACTGCTAATCTTATCTAAATGTACGGTTATAAAATGATATTGTCACAGTGTGTGTGTGTGTGTATGTATTAGTGCTGTCTAACGATTAATCGCGATTAATCGCATCCAAAATAAAAGTTTTTGTTTACATATGTGTCTGTGCTGTGTATATTTATGTACATATAAATACACACACACACATTCAGTATATATTAAAAAAATATATACATTTATTTACATGTATATATTTATACTAATATAACTTTTATATTTTATATAAATATATTTAATATATAAACATAACATATTTCTTAAATATGTATTATATTTATGTATAAATATGCATGTGTGTGTAATTATATATACAAAAATATACACCGTACATGCGCATATATTACGAAAACAAAAACTTTTATTTTGGTTGCGATTAATCGTACTATAAATATGTAATTTAAAAAAAAATATTTTTTTTACAATTTTTATATTTTTGGATTCTATTTAGTGAGGACAGGGCTAGTGTGTGTGTGTGTGTATGTATTAGTGCTGTCTAACGATTAATCGCGATTAATCGCATCCAAAATAAAAGTTTTTGTTTACATATGTGTCTGTGCTGTGTATATTTATGTACATATAAATACACACACACACATTCAGTATATATTTAAAAAATATATACATTTATTTACATGTATATATTTATACTAATATAACTTTTATATTTTATATAAATATATTTAATATATAAACATAACATATTTCTTAAATCATTCAATCTGCGTTTTCTTTTGCTGAACTCAGTGTTGCACTAATCTTATCTCAGGTCTTCCGCTCGCAGATCAATATGATGCAGTCATTTAAATTCTTAGATTTTACTCCCAAAGCAAAGGAATGTTATCATCTTTTTACAATCACACCGACTTTAGAAGTGATAGCGACCAGAAAGCGGGTTAACCTGAAGGTCACAGCACATTTTCTATGAACGCCTCCGTGTGTGACGAAACATGGTCCATGATTCCAATCAGCATCTGTAGAAACCCATTAGTCTGTGAACGTTCATGATGGCCTACAGTGGCCTATCACTGCCATCTCAAATGACATCTGTGTGCCCCAATCCAGGGATCTACACAGAGAATATGTGAGAGAACCTGTCTGGGTATGTCAGTTTTCACTCTGAAGCGTTGAAGACATGTTGGGTGCTATTTAAGAGAAGTTTCCACCGTTGCTTTAGAGCAGATGCTGGGCGGCAGGGAGGCAGAACTGTTTGTTCATGTGAGTCCTTGGAAGGTAAAGCATTTATTGACCTTTTATTTATTGTTCCCTCTGGTTGCTAGATGAAGTCTTCCCTTTGGATAAAACTCATTTTTTGGACCAATGAGAGACAGTCGTTCTGTGTATATATGTTATCAGAAGGACAATGTGGCTCATATTTCCCAGCAGTTATGGGCACATCATTGTATTTCTGGGTTGTAAATGAGTAAATGAGTAATTTACTGCTAATCTTATCTAAATGTACGGTTATAAAATGATATTGTCACAGTGTGTGTGTGTGTGTATGTATTAGTGCTGTCTAACGATTAATCGCGATTAATCGCATCCAAAATAAAAGTTTTTGTTTACATATGTGTCTGTGCTGTGTATATTTATGTACATATAAATACACACACACACATTCAGTATATATTTAAAAAATATATACATTTATTTACATGTATATATTTATACTAATATAACTTTTATATTTTATATAAATATATTTAATATATAAACATAACATATTTCTTAAATATGTATTATATTTATGTATAAATATGCATGTGTGTGTAATTATATATACAAAAATATACACCGTACATGCGCATATATTACGAAAACAAAAACTTTTATTTTGGTTGCGATTAATCGTACTATAAATATGTAATTAAAAAAAAAATTTTTTTTTTACAAGTTTTATATTTTTGGATTCTATTTAGTGAGGACAGGGCTAAGGTGATTTTTACACCTCTTTTCACTGCATTTGTTAATCTTTAACATTTGGTTCGTGAATAAACCGTGAATGTTTGCTGTAGTGTTTTCTGTAGTTCTTTATACCTCACAGCTTAATTTAGGAAGTTCTTTGTTTCCCCTCCTGTGTTTACACGGACTTCAGTCGGGACACAAATCTGTGATAAGAGCAGACTCTGCGTCCTCCATCTGTGTAGTCCGCTGTATAAATCCAGAAGTGTGTTTACAGCGTCAAAGCTCAAGCAGTGATGTATTCAATGGAGGTGACCGAGCGTTTCATGAAAGTTCATGTGAGGCAAGCATTACCTCACTGGTGCTGTTCCACCCCCTTCTGCGGCCACACCTCCAACATCAGACCATGTCAGCCAAGAGGGAAACAAACACATGGAGGAGGGAAAGAGGGAGACGGAAAATGATAAAGAAACAGAATTTGGAATAAACAGAAAATCAAATAACTCTGTTACCCATGTCTTATTAGCAGTGTTGGGCAAGTTAAATGTAATGCATTATATATTACTAGTTACTGTCTTTTGAAAGTAATTAGTTACATTACAATATTACTGTCTCTGAATTGTAACTTTCAGTTACTTTCACCAAAATATCCACATAAGTATTACAAAATGCCAAAATGTAGTTTATTACATTCATTCTACACCCAGTGGAGGGTAATGTGGTAGGTCTATATGGGATAAAATTATAAAATCATATTCAGATACCGGTATAGGTCTACATTAATGTTACGTTGTAACACAGATAAGCACAAACCGCATTATTACATTCATAAATAACACTGGTAAATAAAGCGAAATGTTATAATATACAAACAATAAACTCAATACCTCAATAATTCAGAAGAAAACATGAAAAATATAAGTTGCTATCAGAAGGACAATGTGGCTCATATTTCCCAGCAGTTATGGGCACATCATTGTATTTCTGGGTTGTAAATGAGTAAATGAGTAATTTACTGCTAATCTTATCTAAATGTACGGTTATAAAATGATATTGTCACAGTGTGTGTGTGTGTGTATGTATTAGTGCTGTCTAACGATTAATCGCGATTAATCGCATCCAAAATAAAAGTTTTTGTTTACATATGTGTCTGTGCTGTGTATATTTATGTACATATAAATACACACACACACATTCAGTATATATTAAAAAAATATATACATTTATTTACATGTATATATTTATACTAATATAACTTTTATATTTTATATAAATATATTTAATATATAAACATAACATATTTCTTAAATATGTATTATATTTATGTATAAATATGCATGTGTGTGTAATTATATATACAAAAATATACACCGTACATGCGCATATATTACGAAAACAAAAACTTTTATTTTGGTTGCGATTAATCGTACTATAAATATGTAATTAAAAAAAAAATTTTTTTTTTACAAGTTTTATATTTTTGGATTCTATTTAGTGAGGACAGGGCTAAGGTGATTTTTACACCTCTTTTCACTGCATTTGTTAATCTTTAACATTTGGTTCGTGAATAAACCGTGAATGTTTGCTGTAGTGTTTTCTGTAGTTCTTTATACCTCACAGCTTAATTTAGGAAGTTCTTTGTTTCCCCTCCTGTGTTTACACGGACTTCAGTCGGGACACAAATCTGTGATAAGAGCAGACTCTGCGTCCTCCATCTGTGTAGTCCGCTGTATAAATCCAGAAGTGTGTTTACAGCGTCAAAGCTCAAGCAGTGATGTATTCAATGGAGGTGACCGAGCGTTTCATGAAAGTTCATGTGAGGCAAGCATTACCTCACTGGTGCTGTTCCACCCCCTTCTGCGGCCACACCTCCAACATCAGACCATGTCAGCCAAGAGGGAAACAAACACATGGAGGAGGGAAAGAGGGAGACGGAAAATGATAAAGAAACAGAATTTGGAATAAACAGAAAATCAAATAACTCTGTTACCCATGTCTTATTAGCAGTGTTGGGCAAGTTAAATGTAATGCATTATATATTACTAGTTACTGTCTTTTGAAAGTAATTAGTTACATTACAATATTACTGTCTCTGAATTGTAACTTTCAGTTACTTTCACCAAAATATCCACATAAGTATTACAAAATGCCAAAATGTAGTTTATTACATTCATTCTACACCCAGTGGAGGGTAATGTGGTAGGTCTATATGGGATAAAATTATAAAATCATATTCAGATACCGGTATAGGTCTACATTAATGTTACGTTGTAACACAGATAAGCACAAACCGCATTATTACATTCATAAATAACACTGGTAAATAAAGCGAAATGTTATAATATACAAACAATAAACTCAATACCTCAATAATTCAGAAGAAAACATGAAAAATATAAGTTGCTAAACAAGCCAAAACGAATTAGGCTAATTCAATGCGAAACTGAAAGCAAACGGCGTTCTTGCGCAGCCTACCTCTCTCATTCGACATTAATCCAATTAAATGTGTCCATATTTGCGATGTATTTGAATGCTAAACTATTATTTATTATGTAAACCAAGCTTACTTAACGCACTTAAAAAAACATCCTCGTCACATGAACAAATGTGTGTTTGGCCCGAGGTCAGGCTGAATGGCACGGATTGCAACGTCCATTCCTTAACACTTAACTGCATTTTTTTTTCAACTGCGTTTAACTCCGTTATCCAGCTGCTGGTAATAAACCCAGTGTATAGATCAAGTACTGATTGAGGAATCACACTATCTGCATTCATGCATGTTTTGCTCCACGTGACATTACACTCTGAACTGACAACATCTCTGTTTCTGCCCTCACAGGTGTTTTTGTGTAGTCAAACGTGAAGCTGACGTCAGTGAAAATGCCGGAGACGGTGAAAGACAGAGTACTGGAGGTCTATGATAGCCTCTTAGCAGGAAGAGGTAAAAATGCATGTTACATTAAATGAATCTATAGTCAGTACTGAAATAATGTATTCTATTCAGACTAGTGGTCAAATGCTTTGCCTTTTTTTTTTTTTTTTTTCCTCTAATGGCCGATGATCTTGTGTTAGCCAGTATACCAGGGAGGCAAACTTGACACCTTACAACAAAAATAGCTGTTTTCAGTTCAAAAAGGGTCATTTGAGTTGTCAAAACAGTCTAGCTGAGGTTTTCCACCCAAATAAAAGCTCTATGATTTAATCATTGAAAGTGGAGAAATTAAGACAGAGGTTAATATTAGTTTTGTAAATTTACTGTTGTCCTGTAAAATAAAATGGTTATAATTATTACGTTTTATTTTACAGTATAATAGTATTATTATTAGTGCTGGACAATGATTAAACACGATTAATCGCATCCAAAATAAAAGTTTTTGTGTACATTAGTCCAGGTGATATGTTAAAAATTTGAGGTGATATGTTCACTTTTTCATAAAAGCATGAAACTTGGTACAGTTGTACAGGTTAGGACACTGAACATTTTTAGAAATGGAGCCATCGCAAAAAGGCCTTGTGGTTGCCATGGTGACCATTTTACTTTCCGCCATAACCAAATTATATATTTTGTGTCATATCTCCTGAACCAAACATGGTAACACAGAAAAGGTGACGTCTACCCTATTTTTTTGATGGTCAAGTATTACAATGATACCACATACAACAACATAAACTGTTCAGGTGAAGAGTTAATGGTGAAATCAACAGTGTGAGAAGGAAATAACCGTATCTGAGCATCATAGTATCACAGCATTTTTTCTTTCTTTGATAATTAACTAATATTTTATTCAATAGTAAAATAAAAGATTGCTTTAATTATTAATTTGTTACATTTATATAGCGCTTTGGGTATGCTTTTTGGGTACTTGTGGGGAGAAGAATTTATTGAAGATGGTAGTGTAGCAGTTCTTCAATAGCGATGTTAGCATGTCTTCCTTCAAAAAAGTTTACCCTTGTATGAATCCTAGCTTCTCCCAAAGTTTTGTCTGTGGGATATAATTTTATACCTGAAGACAAAAGGGCTAGAAACAATACTGTTAGGACCTTCCCGCTGGAGATCCTACAATCTACAAGACGTTCCTGAGAAATGCTGTTCCTTTGTTATTTTAATGGAATGGACCATTTGGTTCACACCTTTATAGACACCGTTGCATTATTTCTTTCACAGAATGACCAACTGAACTTTAACCAATCAGGTTTCAGCAGCAGCCATTCAACTGAGACTGCTTTGCTGTCGGTCACTGTAGCCCCGCAGGTAGGGCTACATCTGAATCATCAGATTATCCTGTCTACCATCACAGGATCTACACTCCACTGGTTTGAATCTTATCTCACAAGTAGGTCTTTCAGGGTTTCCTGGGGAGGAGAGGTATCCAAAGAACATCAACTGGCCACAGGGTTTCTTTGGGAATCAGTTCTTGGACCCCTCTTCTTCACCATATACACTACATCACTGGGACCCATTATACAAGCACATGGTTTCTCCTACCATTGCTATGCTGATGACACACAGCTCTATCATTAATTTCAACCAGACAATCCAATAGTAGCTGCATGGATCTCAGACTGCCTGGCAAACATCGCGGCATGGATGAAGGAACATCACCTGCAGCTCAAACTGAGCTTCTTGTTTTCCCTGCTACTTCGACTCTACAGCATGATTTCATCATCCTGCTAGGTTCGTCAAAAGTTATTCTTTGGAGACATTTATGTTTGCGTACAGAACAGCCACAGGCTCAGCACCCTCCTACTTCCTCCTCACTCTTACGAATCTACATCCCCTCTAGAAGCCTGAGATCTGTAAGCGATGCCTTGTGGTAACATTACAGATAGGCATTTTCGTTCACCTTTCCTGGCTGGTGAAATGATCTTCCCACAATCGCACTAATTAACTTGAACACGTTATCTGACAGCAACACTAATTTAATCCCATACCCAACCCATTTGACCTAAAAACTGGGACCCGAACCACACCTGCATTAAATCTCCTACATGAGGTAGACAAAACTCATTTATTAAAACTTTTATTCAAATTGTGAATAGATTAAATACAGAAAGCAAGCAAAGAGCGCTACCTTTAATATAATCACTACAGCTGTCAATCAATGGCAGCGTGATTGGCTACATTGCTCAGCGTGTACTGGACCGAGTCGAAATAGTCTTGGTTATTGGACTCGCACCCCGCCCGTGCTTGTCACCGTCCGGCCTGCACCACACCCTACACATAAATATTATTCCACCCATTACATCAAATATTAGCGATTCACCTGCATGTACCCGCCCACATGCAGGACTTTGGCTTGCCCCTTGTGGACAACATAATAGACAACTCTGGCTCCAGAGAGTGATTTGTAAATTAGGTCAGTTGTACAGGTTAGGACACTGAACATTTTTAGAAATGGAGCCATCGCAAAAAGGCCTTGTGGTTGCCATGGTGACCATTTTACTTTCCGCCATAACCAAATTATATATTTTGTGTCATATCTCCTGAACCAAACATGGTAACACAGAAAAGGTGACGTCTACCCTATTTTTTTGATGGTCAAGTATTACAATGATACCACATACAACAACATAAACTGTTCAGGTGAAGAGTTAATGGTGAAATCAACAGTGTGAGAAGGAAATAACCGTATCTGAGCATCATAGTATCACAGCATTTTTTCTTTCTTTGATAATTAACTAATATTTTATTCAATAGTAAAATAAAAGATTGCTTTAATTATTAATTTGTTACATTTATATAGCGCTTTGGGTATGCTTTTTGGGTACTTGTGGGGAGAAGAATTTATTGAAGATGGTAGTGTAGCAGTTCTTCAATAGCGATGTTAGCATGTCTTCCTTCAAACAAGTTTACCCTTGTATGAATCCTAGCTTCTCCCAAAGTTTTGTCTGTGGGATATAATTTTATACCTGAAGACAAAAGGGCTAGAAACAATACTGTTAGGACCTTCCCGCTGGAGATCCTACAATCTACAAGACGTTCCTGAGAAATGCTGTTCCTTTGTTATTTTAATGGAATGGACCATTTGGTTCACACCTTTATAGACACCGTTGCATTATTTCTTTCACAGAATGACCAACTGAACTTTAACCAATCAGGTTTCAGCAGCAGCCATTCAACTGAGACTGCTTTGCTGTCGGTCACTGTAGCCCCGCAGGTAGGGCTACATCTGAATCATCAGATTATCCTGTCTACCATCACAGGATCTACACTCCACTGGTTTGAATCTTATCTCACAAGTAGGTCTTTCAGGGTTTCCTGGGGAGGAGAGGTATCCAAAGAACATCAACTGGCCACAGGGTTTCTTTGGGAATCAGTTCTTGGACCCCTCTTCTTCACCATATACACTACATCACTGGGACCCATTATACAAGCACATGGTTTCTCCTACCATTGCTATGCTGATGACACACAGCTCTATCATTAATTTCAACCAGACAATCCAATAGTAGCTGCATGGATCTCAGACTGCCTGGCAAACATCGCGGCATGGATGAAGGAACATCACCTGCAGCTCAAACTGAGCTTCTTGTTTTCCCTGCTACTTCGACTCTACAGCATGATTTCATCATCCTGCTAGGTTCGTCAAAAGTTATTCTTTGGTGACCAGCTGTCCTTCAAGGACCATATTGTAAAGACAGCTTGATCATGCAGGTTTGCATTGCACAACACCAGGAGTATCAGGCCCTTCCAAACAGAGCATGCTGCATAACTTCTTGCCCAGGCCCTTGTCATTTCTAGGCTGGACTATTGCAATGGTCTTCTAGCTGGACTTCCATCATGCACAATCAAACCTCGACAAATGATTCAGAATGCAGTGGCACGACTGGTCTTCCATGAGCCCAAAAGAGCCCATGTCACACCTGTCTTTATCTCCCTGCACTGGCTACCGGTTGCAGCTCGCATCAAGTTCAAGACATTGATGTTTGCGTACAGAACAGCCACAGGCTCAGCACCCTCCTACTTCCTCCTCACTCTTACGAATCTACATCCCCTCTAGAAGCCTGAGATCTGTAAGCGATGCCTTGTGGTAACATTACAGATAGGCATTTTCGTTCACCTTTCCTGGCTGGTGAAATGATCTTCCCACAATCGCACTAATTAACTTGAACACGTTATCTGACAGCAACACTAATTTAATCCCATACCCAACCCATTTGACCTAAAAACTGGGACCCGAACCACACCTGCATTAAATCTCCTACATGAGGTAGACAAAACTCATTTATTAAAACTTTTATTCAAATTGTGAATAGATTAAATACAGAAAGCAAGCAAAGAGCGCTACCTTTAATATAATCACTACAGCTGTCAATCAATGGCAGCGTGATTGGCTACATTGCTCAGCGTGTACTGGACCGAGTCGAAATAGTCTTGGTTATTGGACTCGCAACCCGCCCGTGCTTGTCACCGTCCGGCCTGCACCACACCCTACACATAAATATTATTCCACCCATTACATCAAATATTAGCGATTCACCTGCATGTACCCGCCCACATGCAGGACTTTGGCTTGCCCCTTGTGGACAACATAATAGACAACTCTGGCTCCAGAGAGTGATTTGTAAATTAGGTTTACATAATATATGTTTGAAATTTCATTCAGCATCTTCTGAGATTTCATTGTAATCCTTCTCATAAAGTCACTGAATTAATTATTAACTGTTCACCTGATTGCGTTGCCATCTGCGTGTGATGTTAGAGCATTGTTGAGAGAGAATAAGAATGTATTGGAAACAAACTACCACCTACCTGACTCTGTGACACTGTGATACTGTGATGCTCAGATGCTGTTATTTCATTCTCACATTGCTGAATTCACCATTAACGCTTCACCTGAACAGTTTGTTTTTGTATGTGGTAGGGATGCACGATATATCGGCCACCATATCGGTATCGGCCCATATCGGCTCATTTTTTCTGTTATCGGTATCGGCCTGATAAGAAAATTTGGCCGATATCTTAAAGCCGATAAATAATGCATTATTTCCTTCAGAGACACTTCAGATGCGCGCTGTTCGTTTGCAGCCTTTTGTGCAATTGTACGTTGTAATATTGTGTTTATTTGATGTATATCTGATTTATCTCATATAGAATGCGTTTGGTTAAGTTAAAAGAGCGCTTCAGTTTACCGGTGATCGTCTTTAGCTCAGCGCACGCAGCTCAAACAGCAGTGCACAACATTAATAACTATGATTGGGAATGTTGTGTATATAACATTCTAATGAGAACATTATTATAATAAAACGTTGTGAATTCTTTGGGTTTAGTTGCCGTGTTTCAGCGCGTTGTTATGGGAAGAGCGCATCCACAACAGGATCACACATTCTGACTATAGCACGCAATAACTGCGTCATTTTGTACATATATAAGTTGTAATATTATGTTTATGTTGTATTAATATTAATGTCAGGATGCATTTCCTTGAGTTAAATAAGCTGCCAGCAAAACGCTTCAGTTTACCGTGTTCATTCAGCTCTTCAGCTTCAGCTTGAGCTGCAGCTCAATGGCTGCTATTTAAAACAGTGGTATTAATTTGTTACTTTTTCAAAATCATTGATATATTATTAATAACAACAACCACTTGTATTTTTCTCTTATTATTTTCATCAACAATATGGTTTAGTAATTAAAATCATTTAATTATTGTCCGTGCAGAGGCTATTCCGTTTTATTGATCTATGGCACATTCATTTTGATTCTTTACACGTGTAATGATGTCCAGTGACTTGTTTGCATTATTTATGCATCATTTTATTTATTTGTAAGACTTTTTTATGACTAAATTTGGTAATGGGAGAGTAAAAATATTTTTAAAACGTACACCGTTCAAACTAGGCTGCTTATGTTGAAGTGTTCGGGATGTGGCTTTTAATGATGAGACCTTTTTTGTAATCAGGCTCTCAAAAAGTATATAACAATTTGGATATAGATTTATCGGCCAACATATCGGTTATCGGCTTTCAAAAATAAAGTAATCGGTTATCGGTATCGGCCAAAATTTTCATATCGGTGCATCCCTAGTATGTGGTATCATTGTAATACTTGACCATCAAAACATAGGGGTAGACATCACCTTTTCTGTGTTATCATGTTTGGTTCAGGAGCTATGACACAAAATATATAATTTGGTTATGGTTGAAAGTAAAATGGTCACCATGGCAACCACAAGGTGTTTTTGCGATCGCTCCATTTCTGAAAATGTTTAGGGCCGCAAACTATACCAGTGTACCAAGTTTCATGCTTTTATGAAAAAATTAACATTATTTTCACACATCACCTGGACTACATAGTATATGTGTGTGCATTGTGCATATTTATGATATATATATAAATACACACACATGCATGTATATATTTAAGAAACATTTTATGTTTATATATGAAATGTTTATATATAAAATAAATTATATTAATATAAATATATACATGTAAAAATTTTCTAAATATATATACATAATAAATATACACAGTGCACACACATATATTATGTTCACAAAAACTTTTATTTTGGATGCGATTAATCGCGATTAATCGTTGCCCAGCACTAATTATTATCAGAGTAATGTTTGTTATAATTTATTAATTAAATATTATATATGATGTATAAATGTGTGTGTATATATAAAATAAAAACTACATAGGGTCTAGGGTGAGTTTTTCCCTATTACCTCAAGCTAAAATCTATTGCTGCTGCTTAATACGGAATGATTTTGTAAAGCGGCTGCTTTAATCGGACTGGTCAGTATAGTGTATTTCTCCATCACTAATTCATAACAGTCAGATCTGTGTGGGAAACTGCTATCAGTTATAATAAATGAATAAAATATAGAAGATTTTAAGTCATTTTAGCTGTTACTACATGTCAAAGTGCTGTGTTTTGTGTTCCTCTCTCTTTCTAGACCCACGGGTGAAGGACTACCTCCTAATGGGGAGTCCAGTCAGTATGACTGCTGTTCTACTTGCTTATCTTTTCTTCGCTCTGTACGCTGGCCCTAGGTTTATGGCCAACCGCAAACCCTTCCAGCTGAAAGAAGCTATGATCATCTACAACCTGTCCTTGGTTGGCCTGTCTGTATATATCGTATATGAGGTGAGAATCAGGAGATGTTGGTTCTGTTAGGTGGTGTGACTCTGGCTAATGTGTTTGAACTGTTTGTCTGCAGTGACTCAGAGTGAGGTGTGTTATATTTTTATTCATTATGGAGACACTATTCTGGTTTTGAGTTGCTCCTCAAAACCAGTTCCCGAATCTAAATTCATATATTGGTTGCTTTGACTTGACGTGTAGTTCTTGATGTCGGGTTGGGCGACAGGATACACGTGGAGATGTGACCCATGTGATTATTCAAACAGCCCTCAAGGACTCCGAGTAAGATTTGCTTTCCGTTTCTTGTAATATACTCAAATATTACCGTAGTTTGTGCACAAATAATCAAATCGGGGCGTATTAAAGATGTCTTTTTTTTCCCAGATGGCAAGAGTTTCCTGGTTATTCCTGTTTTCAAAGTTCATCGAGCTTATGGATACGGTAAGATTAGAATAAAACGGCTGATTTGAAACAGATTGGTTCATGAAGTGATGAATGCTGCTCTCGTCCTGTTCAGGTGTTTTTTGTGCTGCGTAAGAAACACAGTCAGATCACCTTCCTGCACATCTTCCACCATTCCTTCATGCCCTGGACATGGTGGTGGGGCGCGAGCTACGCACCAGGTGAGTCGATCAGAGTCAGTCAGCAGGTTTTTACATGATCGGCACGTGCCGTCTCAGTGACGTCAACCTGACCAATTTCTCTTCCAGTCAGAGATGGGTTTGCTGTTCCACAACCCAAGAGATTTTGCATGTGCTAATGTTTCTTGTAAATAAAGCTCTTGGTGTTGATGGTCATTGGAGTCTTTTGTTAAACTGCCTACAGCATGATCAAATATTATCGTACTTTTTTTCCATATACAGTATCAGTTTTTATAATGATATTAATTTATCATTAATGAGGAAGGAAATGCTTTCCACGTTTGTTAGATCTTGAGAATGAACGACAAATTAGGTTTTATTTTCAACTGAATTCAGTTTTTTCCATTTTATGTTTTTACTGATTCTGTGTTTTATGATTTATTACAAATGTATCATTTAAAAACTGTTTAATGAACTGAACGGTTTAAAGAATCTTTTAAAACTGAATCAAATGAAAGTATAACAATTTCCAACAAAACATTGGATTCTAATTTTTTTCAGGCAAGATGCTGCACAACTGAATTGTATGCATTAACATTAATGAAAAAATATCTTGGTTTTATGATATTCCTTAACAATAATAATATTATTAGTACTTATTTGAGAAGTAAATTTTAGTATACAGTGTAAATATACTTCTGTCATAATTTCTTCAAGTTAAACTGAACTTTTATTTTGAAGGGTTGTCATGAAGATCTTAGAGTTTTAGTGTTTGATGGTAGTTTTTATCAAATGAAATGATGAAAAGCTGGTGAAGTGACTCTCCGAGCAGCTCTGGAGATGAAGTTTGTGTGTTCATGTCTCATGTATTGAGACGCAATGCTGAAAGCACTGAGCATCGTGTGTGTTTGAGTTTGTGTAGTAAATGAAACTACACCATTCATTCACACAGAGACACACAGAACATGCAGACTTAGACACATGCACTGACTGACAGTTGTCGTGTTTATTTCTGCTGTGATCAGCTGTTAGATTAATACAGCTTATCATCATTAATGTCATAAACTTGATATGATGTTATCACCATATGTGACTTTAAGACTTGCTGTAATGCTTCTTGCAGGTGGAATGGGCTCCTTCCATGCCATGATCAACTCTTGTGTCCATGTGATCATGTACTTCTACTACGGCCTTTCTGCTGCAGGACCTCGCTTCCAGAAGTTCCTCTGGTGGAAGAAATACATGACTGCAATTCAGCTGGTATGTTCATTTCGTCTGTAGAGCAGTATAAATCTCACCCATGATAATGGTGAAGGGATAGTGCAGCCAAAAATGTCTTTATTTACTCGCCCTTATGTTGTTCCAAACCCATTTTCTTTTGCACAAAACGCCAAAATGAACAATCTTCAAAATGCAGCGACTGTTGTAAGTGACCATAGCTGTCAGGCTCTGTATATATATGTTAGTGCTGTCAAACGATTAATCACATCCAAAATAAAGGTTTGTGTTTGCATAATATACATGTGTGTTCTGTGTATATTTATTATGTATATTTAAATACACACACACACACAGTATATGTTTTGAAAATATTTGCATGTATTTACATGTCTATATATATATTCCTATCATTTATATTATATATAAATATATTTAATATATAAACATATATTTTTTCTGAAATATGTACATGCATGTGTGTGTATTTATATATACATAATAAATATATACAGTACACATACATATATTATGTCAACAAAATCTTTTATTTTGGGATGCGATTAATTGCGATTAATCGTTTGACAGCACACACACATATATATTTACATTGTCATTTAGCAGACGCTTTTATCCATATATATATATATATATATATATATTGTTGACGTGACATGGCATTTTCACTGTCCCACAAGATAAAAATGAGTATAATTAATATTGTACTTATTTAAAATGCAGTAAATCATTAAACATTTCTTTGTCCTACATAGACCTGTTGTTATAAAAGCTGCAGTGTTATTAGATTTTTTCCATTTTTGAGCCAAATCTCAAAATTGTCCTATGGTGTGACTGTCTCAAGCATGGTTCAATAAATTACAACTTTTATAAATGTTGAAGGACCCCTTTCATGATTATGTTACTGAAGCCCCCTGTGAAGCCCATGACACGTGCACATGGTCAATTTTTCTCTCAGAATAGTTCAAATATTTAACTTTTTTTAGAACCACTACAAAAGTGTTACGTTTTGTTGTCCTTTGGTGTGACACCTCTAAATTATATATTTTTTAATTAAAAACTGTTAAACTACATAATCATGGAAAATTATGCAAATGTGTCTTGCTAATGAAAGGTTAGCTTAGAATAACAAGGTCATTAATTGACAGTAAAAGGCTGAAACGTCCTGTGGTGTGACAGAAAATGTCCTCCGGCGTGACGCCTGTACTATCACACCACAGGACAAAGATGCCACACCACAGGACAAGGTCTGTTTTAGAAGCATTTTAAATAATTAAATAAGATAATTAATTAAATAATTAAGATAAGATAAATAATGGGGGGGGCGAGAAGAGTTTCCGTAACATACTGATTGACTTAGAGACTGAATTTTGTTGACGATAAACAATTTTTTTTGTTTTGTTTAAAAAAAACATGTTGATATTGTTTGTATCAAAATGAAACTTTCTTTCTCCTTTGACATGTTCAAAATTAAATAAATAACTTAATAACTACCATTTCCGTCCTTTAGTGTGACGTAATGTCCTATGGTGTTACACCATTTATCTCAAAATATCTTTAAAAAACAGTTGAGTATTGCAATAGGGGAGATGCAAATATCACTCAACTAAAAATGGTATAATTTTCAGCAGTTTTGAACGAATGACAGCAAAGTTTGTCTTGTTGTCAAAGTTTGTCTTGAAATTGTCCAACAAGTCATGGGGGGAAAATTGTTAATTATACTTTCATATTAAATAAATAGCACTATATGAAAATAAGTGTTTAACAATGAATAGAAATCTCTCTCATGCAATTTGTATTAAGAGTTTTTTTTCCCCTTAATTTTTGCTATGTCACACCAAATTAATGGTACAGTTCAGTAAAAATGTTAAAGCAGTGAAAGAATTGACGAAGTTAGTGACCCTTTATATTTTCTCAAAGATCAGACTTCACACTGCATAAATATATGCATTTCTTTTTCAAAAAAGGTCTTTTACAAAAAAAGCATTTTTTTCTGCCTATTTGTCAACTACCCATATATCGACTTCAGATGCAAAAACCTCTTCAGTCCATCTAAGATTTTTCTTTTATCTCGCTCCTATGAAAATAACATTGGACATTTTTTTTAAATAAGGCATTCACAAACTAATAACCTTTTCTTTGCCATTACATTGAAATTGCTGAACCTAAACAAAGGAGCCTGATAAAAATGCTCATTTAAAAAAAAAAATTTAAAGTTTTTTCAACCAGTGAACTATATTTCAAGACTTCTGAAGTTGAGAAGCAAATTGAAATGTAAGTCATTATTCATAGATATAATCCAATCAAGTGAGCTGTTAAATTTAAATCTTTGTCTTAAATTTTGGTCTGTTTAGTATGTATTATAAATAAATTATTATACTAAATTTAATTTTATCAATATTTATTATACAATTTTATTTTACAATGAAATTAGATGTAAATTATATTTCCTACAGACGCTACAGCAAAAGAAATAACGGACTTAAAACCATTTTTAGCTGGTAAAAATACTAGTGCTCTAATCATATTTGCCACCACTTTATGTATGTGTGTGTGTGTGTGTGTGTGTGTGTGTTTATTTATATATATATATATATATATATATATTACATTTAGTAATTAATTACATTTAGTTATGAATAATTAAAGGACTGTGTATTCCAGACACTTAGACCTTCTTACTCTTCATTACAGACTCAGTTTGTGTTAGTGTCTCTTCACGCAACCCAGTGGTACTTCATGGAGAGCTGCGGCTACCAGGTGCCTCTGTTCATCCACCTCATCTGGATGTACGGGACCTTCTTCTTCGTGCTGTTCTCTAACTTCTGGTACCAGGCGTACGTGAAGGGCAAGAGGCTACCAAAGGACACCCAACAGCTCGCCCAGAACGGCACGGCCAACGGATCTACCAGAGTTGCCAACGGCTCATCGGTGGTTTCAAACGGCCACGGCGTGCACGAAAACGGCCTGAGCAACGGGAAGAAACACCACGAGAATGGAAGCACTCTCAACGGCAAGATGAAGAAAGCCTGAGAGCTCAGGAAGAGAAGACCCAAAACGGATGACCAGGAGAACCTGCACCAAGCCCTATGGAGTCCAAAGAGTGTTTTGGGACTTTTCGTTTTCAAATCTTGTGTTTTTGTTTTTTAATATGTACATTAAATAAGTACATGGGGATATGAATCCGTTTGACCCCGTTTGTATATTTTTTTTGTCATAAATTAATCTAAAGAATAATTATTGAGCACAATGTATGAAGAGAAGAGGAATAGTATTGACTGGATCCATCCTCTGCTGATGTTGCTCATGACGTTCATCTCAACAGAATGAATCCACAGATGGGCACAGACACACACACACACACCCATGTGTGTTTCATACTTCTCCAATAGCAGACACTGTACAGTCAACATCAGTAAACTTGAATTACACCTGTAAATAGTTTTACCTTATAAACTAATGGGATTGATACGGTAAAAAATAGTTACTCTTGAATCAAATACAAAAAATAAATTCCATTTTAAAATACAGAGTGATCCGTTTATTTCACATGTTATGCGGTTTGATGGCACATTGTAGTTCCTTCTTGGAATAAAACCTGTGCAAGTCATTTGACCTACAATTCCAGCTGAAATTTGCACGTGGCATCGCCAATGCAAATGCTTAACATATTAAAATACTTTTTAATCATTTACAAGAATGCAAGAGTAGCTCTGCTTCTTCGCTCTTGTCGTTTCTCGTGTTTTGGGTTCAGTCGGTCAGCTTTCATCGGATTCACTTTATGAAGAAACGCAGTGTGTGCATGCCGTATTACTCCTTCATAATCTGCATTTGTCATCTCAAGTATGTGCAGCATGTTGAGTGTAAACAAAAAGTCCATTCAGTTCCTGAAAAGCAACAGAGGAAGACCAGATGAGCAAGCATCCTACGCTGTGTGTGTGTGTGTGTGTGTGTGAGGGAGGTCAGAAGACCGTTCAACGAGGTCGCGTAGGAACAAATGAACTTCGAGCTCACAGTGCACGAGAGTTTGTGCATATAATTCTCGCTCCTGTTTATCCAAGCGTCGTCTTTGTTTGTTTGGCTGAATTCCTAGCGCCTTTTTTTCCAGGCAGGTGTGCGTTAATGTAGGGCAGAGGTCAGGGCGCTCCTCTCGGCAAGCTGGGAGAACGGTGTTACATGGGATTTGTACAGTGACTCTATCAGCAAGTACAACGGAGATCGCCAAGGCTACAATGAGTTCTACATGTGGAAGACTAGAAGAAACGGAGTCTCTCTCCAATATCACATCATGCTCCTAAATCTCATTCACTCTGGAATTTCATGTTGTACTTTGGTCCTCATTTGTCAGCATGTTTCAGGCCTCAAGTTTCAAATCCTGTTTCTGACCGAGCTGAGGTCTACAGAAAGAGTCCAGACTACAGTACAAACTACAGACAGCTACGTCAATTTGTCACAGATGAGCCTTTGGCCATGACTAGTGGTCGACCGATAATGGGTTTTGTGGTATCGGAATATTGAAAACGTTAACATTTAAGTTCTTGTGAATGCGTAACTTTAACTTAACCCTCTGAAATGCAGTACTGACTTTGATGAGTCAGTAAGTATACTGGTTAATGTAAGAATTCAAATTCATATCCTGTCTTGTGTCTGGCTCTGTTTTTTAGTGTAGTCACAGCACAACAAGCCAAGCATTCTCCACGGGAGGCTTTGGTCGATCTCTAGAAAATCTGGAAGCCTATTTCTGCCTCGGAGTTTAAAAAAAGTAATTAAGTAGAACAATTTTAAAATAATAAGAAAAAAAAATTGGAAAAATGAATTTGCAATAATGAGGTATTGTACGGTCTCAGTTATGAGAAATAAATCAATTATACGAAACGGTCACAAGTGAGAGACATGAAGTCACAGTTGCGAGAAATAATCGTAATTGTTAGACACAAGGTTGCAGTTACATCAATTTTGCGATTGAGAAGTAATTGCACTTACGAAAATCACAGTTGTGAGATATGAAGTTTAGATTCTAAGAAATAAAGTTGCATTTAAATGATTAAATTACTAGAATGTTTCAACTGTGAGATATAGTCATAATTAACACTGCTCTGAGGTGGAAATAAAATCATAATTATGAGTAAAAAAACAAATAGTCAAAATAGCGAGATATGAGGTTGCAGTTAAATAGAAATACAGTTAAATGTTATTTTTTTACTCTGGTGGAAATATAGTATTTATTAGTAATAAAAAGTAGCAATTACGAGATTCAAAGTCGTAATTATAAGAAATGGTTTTACAAGAATTAAAGAACTCGCAAAATAGCCGAAATTACAAGTCACATTTGACCCTTTGCAAAGACCTGCCCACCTTCGTTACTGTTGCTATGTCCAACAAGCCATGGTACCCTCACACCACACCTCATGTTCTCACGCAGTGAAAAATACATGGCAGAGCAAAGAGGAAACTGACAACAGACAAAACAGAGCAGGTTACTTTTACTATGAAACAAAGTCTCAGCTTTCTAAATTTGTCATTTTTTAAAGAAATTCAAACAATAAATACTGTTTTGTGGCTCTTTAATGTGTCGTGACAGATCGCTGTAGACCCTCAGTTCAAGTGGCACGTGAACCGATCGTCTCATCCTCTTTACTAGTTATAGCGTGAAATGAACATCAGAAGGTATCTTGTTTTAACTGTAGAAAGACATCAATACACCATGGTGGTGTATCGGACTTTAACTTAAAAAACGGTGAATTGACGTCTTTCCGTGGTTGAAACAAGATGCCTTCTGATGTTCATTCATGTTTATTTTGCACTATATCTAGTAAAGAGGAAGAGACGATCGTTTCACATGCTGCTTGAACTGAGGCAATACACCAATCTGTCACAACACATTAAAGAGCCACAAAACTGCATTTATTGTTTGAATTTCATACAAAATGACAACATTTGAAAGCTGAGACTTTGTTTCATACCAAAAGTAACCTGCTCTGTCTTATCTGTCGGCGCATTATCACGGTCTTCTTTGCTCTGTGATGTATTTTTCACTGCGTGAGAACATGAGATTGCCATGGCTTGTCGGACCTAGCAACAGTAAGTAAGGGGGGGCGGGTCTTTGCGAAGGGTCAATTGTGAGATATAAAGTTACAATTATGAGAAATAGCCGCAATTCCAAGAAAGCTGCAACTGCGAGATATAAACTCACAATTAAGAGAAATAGTTGCAATAGCAAGATGAGGTTAACGTTGCAATAACAAGTAATAAAAAGTGACGAATTATAAGAAGTCACAATTGTGAGAAATAGTCACAATATTGAAATATGATGCTGCAATTACAAGAAAGTTATAGTGAGACAAGAAGTGCAACTGAGAGAAACGGTCGCATTTTGTGTCCAAATTGTGAGATATAAAGTTTTACGAGAAATCAATTACTAGAAATCATTGCAATAGCGAGGTATGAGGTTGCAATTATGAGTAATAGCGTGAATTATGTTTTTATAACTCTGAGGCAGAAATGGGCTTCCACAAGTGTTCATTTTTGCTATTATTCAATAGTTCCAAGAGCTGTTACTGGTGTCGATTGATCAGCTAAAATGATACATCGGTCGGCCTCTAGTGATGACTGAGAGATATTAATAGTTTAGGTAAGTCATCTGATGTTGTAAGCCCAGACCCTTTCACAGTGAGCAGTAGGGTATTGACTAAAATACTAAAATAAGCTGCCGCATGGGGACGGCTACTACATTCCACTCTCAAATGATACTGAACTCAAAGGTTTTTTGCTCGTGAGGTTTCTGGGAGTGTTGGCACATGTGACAGTGGGTGGTCCGTCTCTACGATGTGTCCTCCAGAATATAGAAGATGAGCTCCAGCTGGCAGGTGGCGAGACCCTGGTAATGAGAGTTACTCTGCACCACGGACGTTAATGATTGGTTAAGACATTCCTGGTACGGAGCTGGAAGGCGCTGCCCGTTACTGCCTGCCAAGAACTCCATCTGAAAGATTAAAGAAATGATGATAAGAAAACTTTTGTCCTTCGGTGTCTTGACCTTTGCTCAAAACCCCAGACATTTCATCAAAATACAGCACTAATAGTAAAGCAGAAGATTGGCATCACTGGGAAGAAAGTCACGCAGATCACACTCACATGCTACACTCCTGACACAATACTGAACTACAGTGATTACAACAACTGAAAGTCTACATGTTACATCTGAGATCCAATCTGAAATGAAGAATACAGTTCTGGAATACAAAAATCTAGCAGCCTTGAAAAAGTCAATAGATGAGGTACAGAACATGTGATAAGGAATAAAGAGTTTTTGTTTTTTTTAAAAGGACACCGGTAGAAAATGTGTAAATATACTTTTAACTAAATCACATATATATATATATATATATATATATATATATATATATATATAGAGAGAGAGAAAACTAATAGAAAAAAAA
>NW_015505983.1:456887-462673 GCF_001515645.1 Sinocyclocheilus grahami | reverse complement strand
CTCATGTTCTCACGCAGTGAAAAATACATGGCAGAGCAAAGAGGAAACTGACAACAGACAAAACAGAGCAGGTTACTTTTACTATGAAACAAAGTCTCAGCTTTCTAAATTTGTCATTTTTTAAAGAAATTCAAACAATAAATACTGTTTTGTGGCTCTTTAATGTGTCGTGACAGATCGCTGTAGACCCTCAGTTCAAGTGGCACGTGAACCGATCGTCTCATCCTCTTTACTAGTTATAGCGTGAAATGAACATCAGAAGGTATCTTGTTTTAACTGTAGAAAGACATCAATACACCATGGTGGTGTATCGGACTTTAACTTAAAAAACGGTGAATTGACGTCTTTCCGTGGTTGAAACAAGATGCCTTCTGATGTTCATTCATGTTTATTTTGCACTATATCTAGTAAAGAGGAAGAGACGATCGTTTCACATGCTGCTTGAACTGAGGCAATACACCAATCTGTCACAACACATTAAAGAGCCACAAAACTGCATTTATTGTTTGAATTTCATACAAAATGACAACATTTGAAAGCTGAGACTTTGTTTCATACCAAAAGTAACCTGCTCTGTCTTATCTGTCGGCGCATTATCACGGTCTTCTTTGCTCTGTGATGTATTTTTCACTGCGTGAGAACATGAGATTGCCATGGCTTGTCGGACCTAGCAACAGTAAGTAAGGGGGGGCGGGTCTTTGCGAAGGGTCAATTGTGAGATATAAAGTTACAATTATGAGAAATAGCCGCAATTCCAAGAAAGCTGCAACTGCGAGATATAAACTCACAATTAAGAGAAATAGTTGCAATAGCAAGATGAGGTTAACGTTGCAATAACAAGTAATAAAAAGTGACGAATTATAAGAAGTCACAATTGTGAGAAATAGTCACAATATTGAAATATGATGCTGCAATTACAAGAAAGTTATAGTGAGACAAGAAGTGCAACTGAGAGAAACGGTCGCATTTTGTGTCCAAATTGTGAGATATAAAGTTTTACGAGAAATCAATTACTAGAAATCATTGCAATAGCGAGGTATGAGGTTGCAATTATGAGTAATAGCGTGAATTATGTTTTTATAACTCTGAGGCAGAAATGGGCTTCCACAAGTGTTCATTTTTGCTATTATTCAATAGTTCCAAGAGCTGTTACTGGTGTCGATTGATCAGCTAAAATGATACATCGGTCGGCCTCTAGTGATGACTGAGAGATATTAATAGTTTAGGTAAGTCATCTGATGTTGTAAGCCCAGACCCTTTCACAGTGAGCAGTAGGGTATTGACTAAAATACTAAAATAAGCTGCCGCATGGGGACGGCTACTACATTCCACTCTCAAATGATACTGAACTCAAAGGTTTTTTGCTCGTGAGGTTTCTGGGAGTGTTGGCACATGTGACAGTGGGTGGTCCGTCTCTACGATGTGTCCTCCAGAATATAGAAGATGAGCTCCAGCTGGCAGGCGGCGAGACCCTGGTAATGAGAGTTACTCTGCACCACGGACGTTAATGATTGGTTAAGACATTCCTGGTACGGAGCTGGAAGGCGCTGCCCGTTACTGCCTGCCAAGAACTCCATCTGAAAGATTAAAGAAATGATGATAAGAAAACTTTTGTCCTTCGGTGTCTTGACCTTTGCTCAAAACCCCAGACATTTCATCAAAATACAGCACTAATAGTAAAGCAGAAGATTGGCATCACTGGGAAGAAAGTCACGCAGATCACACTCACATGCTACACTCCTGACACAATACTGAACTACAGTGATTACAACAACTGAAAGTCTACATGTTACATCTGAGATCCAATCTGAAATGAAGAATACAGTTCTGGAATACAAAAATCTAGCAGCCTTGAAAAAGTCAATAGATGAGGTACAGAACATGTGATAAGGATTTTTGTTTTTTTGTTTTTTTTAAAAGGACACCGGTAGAAAATGTGTAAATATACTTTTAACTAAATCACATATATATATATATATATATATATATATATATATATACAGAGAGAGATGTGTAATTGAGTAAAATAAATGAATGTATATGAGTATTTTGTACCAATATATCTATCTAGCTTAAAAATATTATACACACACACACAGAGAAAGAAAGAGACACGTAATTGAGTTAAATAAGTGACTGTATACAACTATTCATAAAATTTATATTCATAAAACCAATATATTAAGTTTAAAAATATGTATAATTATTTGCGATTAATTAGATCAGCACAGCATTTTAATTGCTTGACAGCCCCAATAAAAACCTATGAAAATGTGAAAAATAAAAATATATGTGTAAAATGTTATCTGGAAAATATGAATTAAAATTGAATTTTTTTACATAAACACTTTTTTATATAAACATGACATTTAAAATGTTATATAAACATGACATTTTAAATATTGTTATATTATATTGCAATAACCTAATGTAAATGATTTTTTACACAAATGTATCAAATACATATGCATTTATTTCACTCGTTTACTCGTCACTCTCTATATATATGATGAATAATATGAGTAAAATTAATTGTACCTATCTATCTATCTATGCACAAATGAGTACTTGAGTAAAATTAATGTATATGAGTACTTTTAAAATTGTACCAATATATTTTAGTTAAAAAATTATGATTATTATTATGGTCATCATTGGTTAATTACTTCTGTGTCAAATAACTCATTACAATGGGGGAAAAATAATCTGTGGCACAACAGCTGTGGACAAAATGATCACTGTCTCACCTTCTGGCCGTCCAGGGTGACCCTCAGTGCCAGTTTGGTCATGCCATCCTCCTTCAGCAAACAGAGAGACTGACACAGTGCCAGGCAGAACGCCCGCGCAAGTCGCTCTGTCAGACGGTTATGGCTGGTGTGGTTATTAAGAGCATTTGGATGTTGATCTTTCAGCAAGTAAAACACCTGTGAAGAAATTCAAACGTGAATTAACCGGTTGTTGAAAGTGGTTTTCAAAAGCATTTTCAGTAACTGAAATTCAATCAAATTTAGATAAAACCACTAAGGTGCAACAAGCACTTAATCCATAAGCATAAATCTAAATACATATATTAAAAAAGCCCTCTATGTACTCCATTTTCCATATTTTTACCTCTATACCACTCTGATTTGACTCTAAAATAAGCAAAAATATATTAAATATTAACTGAAAAGATATATTTTTATATCTATTTTTTAATTAATTATGACATAATTTTCAGTTTGGGGCGAACTATCCCTTTAAGATTCAGGGTTTATATCTATCCCTAACTCTAAAAATGAGCAAACGTACTAAAAACACAAACACTCCACAAGTCACAGTAAACCTGCTTACCTCTGTCCAGCGTATGAGCTTCCCATTGGCTCTGTATTCTAAGCGCTGATGGGTCTTGATGTTTGTGAGAGACTCCATAGACTTGCCATCGATGGGGCTGATGATGCTGTGAGATACAGGGCAGAATAAAAGGAAACCAGCACAGCTTTAAACTAACTGTATATGTATATATATTTGTTTCTAACCCTTTATTGAAGCGCGGCTCTTCGTCCTGCCACTGAATGTGCACATATTCCTGCCTCTCTGCCGGGGGGAGTTTTCCACAGGTGACTGTGAAGTCCTTCATGTCCCGTAGAGATCGACGTAAGTCAGCCATGGTCTCCATGGTTACCTGCACCATCAAACCATCTGTAACATTGAGCAGATGCATGGAATATTAGCACATGCACATATACTGTATACAGTACACCTAAACTCCTGCACATGTTCAAGTTAGATAGGGCTCATGTTATAATTTAGGGTGCATTTCATGTGTTTTTTCATGTGTATTTTCTAACAGTGTTTTCTTAAGAAATATCATGTTTTATTCGTTAAGAGAATACATACTATAATCACACATAGGCCATATTTTGTACACCCCGTTTATCAATTTGCTTGAAATTGCCTTTAAGTCCCTTAAAGGGGTCATATGACGCGATTTCAAGTTTTCCTTTCTCTTTGGAGAGTTACAAGCTGTTCGTGAATAGATAAGATCCCTAAAGTTGCAAGTCCAAAGAGATATTCTTAATAAAAGTTAAGACTCGTCCACGCCCTCCTAAAAAGCTGCACACCTCGCTTTTTCAGAACGATGAGCTTTGTAAAAATCTACGCGTTTCAGAAAGGCGGGGCATAGAGGAGAAACAATAATGTACAGTATGTGGAAAATAATGTGTTTTTGAACCTTAAACCGCATAAACATATTTCATTACACCAAATACACAAAATAATGTTCTTTTTAGCAACATCATATGACCCCTTTAAATTACAGCTTTTGTTTGCTTTTTGAATTGAAGTCTTGAGTTCAAAATGATTAATTAAAATATTCTAAAAAGTCAAGACTATCTCATAAATGTATTTCTACAATATAAATAAATGCCTTAGGAAAATAAGAGCTGTGCTGCTTTAATGAAACACAGAAATGAACAAATCATAACCTTCCACAATGCTGGACTTGGCCAAGTACCCTGATGAAGGTTTGAGTGCTCCACTGAACACAAAAAAACACGAGCCAGTGACTGAAAGGTGAACAGAAACACAGATTTAGATTCAGTTGTTAGAGAATCCAGTCAACAAACGACCGAACGCTTGTCAAGACTGTCAGACAGCGCCCTCAAGTGAGCCTTTAAGGAAAGACAAAGTAATCAGTCCTTTGTTGATGTAGTTTAGAATTCACTATATTGTTTGTCATATTGAACAATGTAACAATATTAAATAAATGATAAATTAACCCTTGTGCATCAATTTAAAAAAGGTACACAGAGTTCCTTGGAAGACAAACATGTCTGTGTCAAAAAATAGTCATTAAAATATTATGTATTTATATTTTTTTTCTACTTTCACTGACATTTTTTTTATCCGGATCATAACTACCAAACATTTTCAGGATTTTAACCCTTTAAATGCCATTTAATACATTGCCACTGTTGTTGTTGTTTTTTTTTTAGGAAAAAACACCATAAAATGAATTAATTACCTTATACTAAATGCTAAGCAGATTTTTTTGTTAGTTTGTTTTTGGATTATTACAGTTGTGTATATGTCAATGATTAGCAACAACATTCATTTTGAATTTTACTTTTCTCTATAGGGCAAACCTGAGACAATGTCATCATCAGGTGGAAAATTACGGATTGCCGAGAGAGCTCAACATGCTGCAACTTCAGAAAACACATGCAAATAGAAAAAAGCACCAGCAAATAAAGAAAACATCTTCATCAGTTTGACAGCACATGTGTTGCAAATGCTCACAACACAAACAAATAAAGAAACGCGCTGCAAAAACAGAAACCATTATATGGTCGCCTCTGGCTTGCTTAGTTGGGGACACTTCATTTCCAGCGATATCGTTGACATGATTGCAAAGATATTATTTAAACTGAACTGAGCTGGATGTTGACATCACTGAATTCAATGATGAACTGTCTTTAACTGAAAAATGAGTGTTTACTATTGTCATTTTGCATTATTGACACTATTTTCCTAATTAATGCTGTTCAGTTGCTTTGACACAATCTGTATTGTTAAAAGCGCTATATAAATAAAGGTGACTTGACTTGACTTGACTATATAGTAACCATTTTTATTTTTTATTTATTTTTTATATAATAAATTTATTCATTCATTCATTCATTTTAATACCATAGGCTATGGTTAATTTTTGTAAGGGAAGTTGTAAAATAAGTTGGCCAGCTTACATAACCTTTCACAGTTACAGTAATTGTGTACTTCATCAGATTATTTAGGCTAAAAATACC
>NW_015505983.1:453666-456589 GCF_001515645.1 Sinocyclocheilus grahami | reverse complement strand
CCCCCCCCCCCACCCACCCAAAAAACTAAGGAATCGTATGATCAGGATGTTAAATTAAACAAAAATCTCACCTTTCAAAGCAAACATTGATAAATCTGTCTCAGCCATGTTCGTCACTTTGCTGTTCCCTTAAACATTTCCGATGTGGTCTGTAACTATTTGCAGCCTGTTTTTGTTTTTGCAGCGTGTTTCTTTATTAGTTTGTGTTGTGACTATTTGCAGCACGTTTCTTTAAAAATACAAAATAATTCGAAAAATGAAAAAGACCAAAATGTCCCTTAGGATGAATGAACTGATTTCTACAGGTGCCACAGGTACTCAGATCAATGATTAATCGTTAATCAGTTCCAAAAGGAAACACAAAACCTTTGCTAACTGGAAGAAAACAAGGTGACAGAGAGATCAAATCCAATATTTCATGATAATAATGAGAGAGTTACAAGGCTGGGCATTTTTGACCAAATCAGGTAAAGGATTTTCAACACAGCACAAGTGTTAATAAATACATAGGTTTGCTAGTTTATTATACTATGCAATGACATTCATACAGTTCTAGGTGCAAAATGTGTCCAAATACTTTTTTTTCGACCACTGTACTAATATTCAAAACAAAAGAATCAAGGAAATAACAGATATTTGTGTCTATAAGCTGACGTGAGTGTTGGGATGTTCACTCTCTCTCACCTCTGCGTGGCTGGCTGTGAATGCTGATGGCCTGCGTCTGGTACTGTCCATCTGCCGTCTGCACGCAAATGAGATGAGAGTCGGCCTGCTCGTTAAAGCAGGCGCCCAGGGCCAGCACTTTCTCATTAGACTTATTCAGCACCTTCAGCAGCTAAAACACCAGCAGAGAGAGACAAAACCCTCATTACCCAAAGAAATGAAGGGATTACACTTTAACTCAGGTCTGCTTATCTATTCAACTCCATTTTGATGATAAACCTTCTGATACGCAAGGCACAAACAACCACAGATATCATGTTCTTACCATCTACTTTGGAAATGATACCATGGTTCTCCTGATGTATTTTCTATTCAGAACAATTCACGGTTATATTTGAGATGATTTTATGTTGGTATACACTAAGGCCGTGTATACACTGTAAAGTTTCAGGAGTGACAACTGCATTTAAATTTGGGGTTGATCGATTATCGGCACCAATATACATTTTTTTTATGGTTATCGGTATTGGTCATTTTCAAAACCGATTTGGCAATAAAATTATTTATAAGCTTTTAAATTGGGGGTTGACCGATTATCAGCCTGGCCGATTATCAGCACAGATATTAAGCATTTTTATGGGTATCGGTCTTTTTCAAAACCAATTTTCCGATAAAATCATTTAAAAGCATTTAAAAAAAGTTTTGTAAGAGGCCTTGTTATCCACTAAATCCACTAAATTATCGATTTGTGTGTGTACGGAACAGAACTCGCTTTAAAAATCGCAACGAAAGCATGGTAACCATTACAATGTTCTGGCATCTCACATGTTTGGTATCCGCTATTTTCAACCGAAGTGATATTACAGCAACCAAAGACTCATTGTGTTCAACGATTTTAACTAAATCACAGTGAAGAGAGCCATTGTGTTTTGTTTATGTTTGGAAGGCTACTTCACAGAGCTTACTCTTTAAGGGTTGCTATATCTACTTATTTTAAGCAATGCTTATCAAGCATCTTTGGGCTTGTTGTTTGGGCTCGGCTCATAAAGCAATCCAGTTTATAGAGTCAATAAAGTGGGCGGGTGCAGGTCACTATATTGTGGTATGCAGCTTATTCCCAAGATTACAGTTTGGATTTGAGTTTATTATTGACTCGTTCTCATTTGCTGTTTATTTTTTCGAGCAGGATCTGGCAACACTGATTCAAAATGTATCCTGTGATTTCTTCACCACACATACAGAAAAGACTAAACTCTGACATGCTTTTAAACTCGTCATTAACAACTAGTTGTTCTGTTCAATTCTTTACACACTGTAAATTTCTGTAAATGCGGTTGTCGCTACCTGAAATTTTTGGGAGTCAATACGATTGTAGAATAAGGTCGTGACTCCCGTAAATTACTGCACTGTGTGAACACTAAAACTAATATGTTTGATATCCTCCGTCTGGAAAATCTGAATCTGGGACCATCATAAACTACGCAATTTTCTATAAAATCGGTCAACTCAAATCTGCTGAATGGCTCTGACATTTGTCAACTAGCATCAACTTGTCCAGACTGTAAATCGGGGAAACATTTGTATAGTACGGTGGCCGAGAAGTGCAAAGCAAATCACAATTCTAAAAACAAAATAACAAATTACAAACGCAAATGGAAGTCTAAAAAACTATCTAAACATTATAACAAGTCAAAAAACACAATGACAAATCCGAAAACAAATTTACAAGTCAGAAAACACAATGACAAATCAGACAAACCGGAAGAGGTAGGTATAGTTTGAGACAGCGCCATTGGTTTGGGATTACTCACCGCTGACTGGACGAGACATCTGTCAATCAACGTATACAGGGAAGAACCAGCCGAAGAACAGCAGAGTCATGGTAGAAAGTTCGGAGATGGTATTAAAGTAGCTCAGTTTAAATGTATTGTATGAATTGCCCTCACTATGGAATAAAAAATACGGGGTGTCTATTTACATTTAGTTAAAAGTGGCTGTAAATCATCAGCTCCAGTGGTGCACATGGATAGGTGCATGACCTTGGCTTTTTGACGCGATCGACCCGGGTTCGATCCCGCCTTTTGCCGAACTTTTTTTTCCACCCTTTTCAAATCTCTTATTAGCAATGGATTCTATTTACACTAAGTGAAAATAGCAGTATTTTTAGCAATATGCTATTTACACTAAATGCAAATACCTATTTACACTGTTAAAATAGCAGGATTTCTACTATCAAGTATACTACTTGTTGAAAATAGTG
>NW_015505983.1:439428-453158 GCF_001515645.1 Sinocyclocheilus grahami | reverse complement strand
AGCTGATGTTCTACAGCCACTTTTAACTAAATGTAAATATACACTCCGTATTTTTTATTCCATAGTAAGAGCAATTCATACAATACATTTAAACTGAGCTACTTTAATACCATCTCCGAACTTTCTACCACGACTCTGCTGTTCTTCGGCTGGTTCTTCCCTGTATACGTTGATTGACAGATGTTTCGTCCAGTCAGCGGTGAGTAATCCCAAACCAATGGCGCTGTCTCAAACTATACCTACCTCTTCCGGTTTGTCTGATTTGTCGTTGTGTTTTCTGACATGTAAATTTGTTTTCGAATTTGTCATTGTGTTTTCTGACTTGTTATAATGTTTTCTGAATTGTTGTTGTGCTTTCTGAATTGTTATTTTGTTTTTTAGACTTGCATTTGCGTTTGTAATTTGTTATTTTGTTTTCAGAATTGTGATTTGCTTTGCACTTCTCAGCCACCGTAGTATAGTGTATTCCAGCATCTAGCGTGGTGTTATAGTACCTCTGGATGACGTGTTTTAGGGATTCTTATACAGGTGCTTCTAGCCTCTAGATCAACCACGAGCCCCGGCACTGTTGGCAGTGTGTAACGGTAAAAACGGAAATCCTGTGAAAACCAAAAAAGAATGGAAATCAATTAAAAGACATCAAATGAACTAAACAGGAAGCAGCACGACAATAAAGAGTAACTGAAACAGGTCACAAGTCTCACCACTAAGAGTCTCATTATACTGTTGTTGACGGGTCCGAAGAGAGGCTCTCTGAAGCGCACACTGAACAAGGGACAGGGATAGACTACAGGACAGCAGAAAACACAAAAAACTCAATTGCTATGCTTCCTGAGACCATACAATAATGCCTACAGAGAAAATTAATGTCATTAGAGCTTTTCTCAATTTCTTAGAAATCATAACTCTGCATCTCAATTTGCATATTATTCACACTAAATAGTATGCCAAATAAGTAGCTGTCCCAAATCATAGTATGCTACCATTTTAAAAGTCTGGGATCAGTAAGATTTTTAAATGTTTTTGAAAGAAGTCTTTTATGTTCACCAAGGCTGCATTTATTTGCTCAAAAATGCATTAAAAACAGTCAAAATTTATTACAATTTAAAATAACAGATTTCTATTTCAATATATTTTAAAATGTAATTTATTCCTGTGATGCAAAGCTGAATTTTTTTGCATCATTGCTCCAGTCTTCAGTGTCACATGATCCTTCAGAAATCATTCTAATATGCTGATTTGCTGCTCAAGAAACATTTGATATTATCAACATTTTTTTTTACATATTTTATTCAGGATCTCTGATGAATAGAAAGTTCAAAAGAACAACATTTATTTGAAAAAGAAATCTTCCGTAACATTATACATTTCTTTACTGTCACTGCTGCATTTATTTGCTCAAAAATGCATTAAAAACAGTCAAAATTTATTACAATTTAAAATAACAGATTTCTATTTCAATATATTTTAAAATGTAATTTATTCCTGTGATGCAAAGCTGAATTTTTTTGCATCATTGCTCCAGTCTTCAGTGTCACATGATCCTTCAGAAATCATTCTAATATGCTGATTTGCTGCTCAAGAAACATTTGATATTATCAACATTTTTTTTTACATATTTTATTCAGGATCTCTGATGAATAGAAAGTTCAAAAGAACAACATTTATTTGAAAAAGAAATCTTCCGTAACATTATACATTTCTTTACTGTCACTTTTGATACATTTCATGTGTCCTTTCTTTAAAAAAAAAAAAAAAAAAAAAAAAAAAAAAAGACTGTAAACTTTGAACATAACTGGAGTAATGGCTGCTGAAAATGTTGCTTTACCATCACAGGAATAAATTACATTTTAAAATATATTCAAACAGAAAACAGGTTTAAATGGTAAAAACATTTCACAGCATTACCGTTTTTACAGCATTTTTCATCAAATAAATGCAGCCTTGGTGAGACTTCTTTCAAACACATAAAATCATAAAGACCCCAAATTTTGAATGGCAGTGTATATTAATCTTAGGTTTATTCAGGTTTCTTACATCTGTACTCCGCTCCTAAACGGAGCATGAGTCTCAGGGGAAAGGTTTTGGCCCATGGAGCCTCTGCACGGAGCATGAGGAGCCCGAACAGGAAGGGCGGTGCAGGTAAAGGCAGGCCCTCCAGAGACTGAAACGTTGAATGCACGTAAAGAAAGCCAGCGTGCTCGTTATTACCCAGAAACCCTCGGGATACCAAAGAGTGACTTAGGTGATTCAGAAGCTTTCCTGCTGCTTGAAGAAAAAGCAAGATCAAGAACTATCAAGACATTGCAGATGTTTGGTTTTAGTTTTATGGTTGAGTAACATCCTGTGCAAGGGTCACCTGTCTGGGCATCCCAGTAGATCTGAATGAAATGATTGAAAATATCCGTCGGGAATCTCTTCTCTTCAGGCAAGCACTGCAGTAAAATGACCACCTCTGGCTGTCCCACAGCATGCATGCCCTTCGACATAACACACCAACACCGCCGGTTCACATCTATAGGAGCACAAAACACCTTAGTGATCACATGAACACACTAGCATATTGTTATCAGAAGTTAGGGCTGGGCAATATGGATTTTTTTTAATCATTATAGCTTTTCCATATCATAAAATATAAGGAAATGCTTTCCACATGTTTGTTAGACCTTGAGAATGAATGTAAACATTACTTGTTTGTTCACAAATAAACTCCACAGAGCTTTAATTTAGGGCCCCATGAAATCAGTTTTATTTTTCCCTAAATTCTGTTTTCCATTTTATTTTTCTGCAATCTGTGCTTCATAATTTAATACAAATTTATCATCAGAAATGGTGTATAATAAAAAAAAATTCACAATTTAAAGGGGTCATATGATGTTGCTAAAAAGAACATTATTTTGTGTATTTGTGTAATGAAATGTGTTTATGCGGTTTAAGGTTCAAAAACACATTATTTTCTACATACTGCACATTATTATTGTTTCTCCTCTATGCCCCGCCTTTCTGAAACGCGTCGATTTTTACAAAGCTCATCGGTCTGAAAAGCAAGGTGTGACAAAAGACAAAAACATTCAAACCCATTATAAACGAGGCATTTGTTGCATCCAGTGGGGACATAATTACGGATTACTGTATAATGACTTATACTGTCTTTTTACGCGTTGCATCGCGCCGGGATCCGACGAATGAGCGGCAACCACATGTGACGACCCCGGGCTGGCCTCCGCTTCGCCCAGGGTGAAAGCTGATCTGGCGATCCACAGCGCGAAGTTGATGCATTTCCTCAGCGACCAGCACGGATCAGCTCTAGACATGACGAAGCAGATATCGTCCTCTTTTGGAAGGTCAACCAAAGTAATTTCGCTTTCATAACGAAACACACAGCTCCTTCACGACAAGGCAGCGGCGGCGGCGGCAGCAACAATACTACAGCGAGAATAAAAGTTACGCCTTCTTTCTTTGCGTGAACATTTGGGCGGCGTTATGCAAATCTTCCCACATCGTGAGGTAGACATGTGGGGGCGTGTTAGAACGAGCTGTTTTAGGTAGGTGTGGCTGACTCTTAACTTTTATAAACAATATCTCTTTGGATTTGAGACTTTAGTCTTTGCAACTTTACAGATCTTCTTTATGCACCAAGAGCTTGTAACACTCCAAAGAGAAAGGAAAAATTGAAATCGCATTATATGACCCCTTTAAGCCAGGACAAGATCTTAGTCAAATTAAAGTGTTTAAGCAGCTTTTCTAAAAAATATACATTTTTATAAAATTTTAATCAATCTATTTATAGATTGAAAATAAAATATAACAACTAATTTTTATTTTTGTCAAATAAAATGCACTCTATAAATCAAATCATGGATGTAAAATATCTTTGTTGCATGAAATTCCTTAAAAATAACATCATTATCATTATTATTTTGAGAAGTAAATCTTTAGTTTAAATTCTGCTGTCATCAGCTGTTAGATTAATACATACCAGGTAAAAAATATCCAGAGCTTATCATTAACACGCATGCGCGCACACACACTCAGTGACAGACTACAGAACAGCTTCAATCACAATATAATATACCATACTGATTCACACAAGCTCCACATGTCAAATCACCAAAACCAAAAATGCATTAACAGTGTAATGAGAAATTAGCGACATACAGCTGACAATCTTCACAACGGCCAGCAGGTTTGCATTCAGCACAAACACCAGAGGCGCTGCAAGACCTCTCTCCAGCTCCTCTAAGAGCGACGACTCCGTTCTCTTCTCCTCCAGAGTGTAATCTGCAGAAATAAACACAAGAACCAGCTTCTGAAATCTCAAAATCACTCATGAAATGCTTTAGAAGTACTGATAACATCTCATAATGACTCTCTCTAGCAATGGTTTACCCAAATATAACACTTTTGTCATTGTTTACTCACCCTTGTGTTGTTCCCACCATAAAAGGACTACTTTTATGGCATTTTTTGGTGCGTAGCTGCTTGTGTTCATTGTATGCATTCATTATATGGAAAATCTTTTTGTTCCACAGAAAAAAGTAAGGAGGGTTTGGAAAAATTATTTTGGGTGAAGCCTAATTAGTCAGAACTAGTGTGCTTATTAGGACACATACCTCCTTTGACCCCTGTTGATGTCAGAATAGGGGGAAGGTCCTTTGGAGGAGTGGGTTTTGTAGAGTTGCCACTAACTTCATCTCCAGCTCTAAGGTCAGATACGTCCTACAGTGCAAAATCATTGACAATCATTGAGCTAATAGAAAGTCAAAAAGTAATAACATATTTGTTTCTAAAGGTTACTTCACAAAGAATAAAGGGAAATTTAAATAACAATAAAATAAAATATTGAATAAAATAGTCATTACAATAAATATCCTCACAATGGGGCCATTGTACGAGTTTAAAGAAACAAAATTCAAATTAAAATAATTATAAAATAAAATACTTTAAAAAATAAAAAATCAATATGATATTGTAAGGTTTTTATTTTTTAATTACTGTAGAAAGATTCATGGGAAATAAAAAAAACAAAAATAAAATCATACAATGAATAAAATAAAATATTCTCTCTATAGGGTCCTTATAAGAATGTTTACTTTTCCTATAAGAGAAGTTACTTTTCAAAGATTAAAGTGAATTTAAAATAAAAATAATAAACAAATAAAATAATTATTAAAACAATGAAAAATAAAATATAATTAGATAAAATTAACATTTAATCAAATAAAATATGCTCTCTATGGTGTCATTACAAGAGTGTATAACTATTTTATAAAACATACTTTACAAAGACTTAAGAGAAGTTAAAAATAAAGTAAAATAAAATAAATAAAATATACTCCTCATAAGTGTAAAAATGTTTTTAAAGTTTCTTCACAAAGACTGGAGGGAAATTTAAAATAAAAATAATAACAAAATAAAATTATTATTTAAATAATGAATGAAATTAAATAAAATATCCTCTCTATAGGTTCATGACAAGAGTGTAAATATGTTTTTGTAAAATTTCTTCACAAAGATTAAATGGAAATTAAAATAAAACAAATAATAAAATCAAATCAAATCAAGTAAATAAAACATCCTCTCTATAGGGTCATTATAGAAGTGTTTTTTAAAGTTACTTTACAAAAATTAAAGGGAAAATCAAATTCAACAAAGAAGCAGAAACATGTCCGGTCGTACCGCCTGAGCGAGCTCAGCCCTCTCTGTGTGGGACACACTCCTGTAAATAGGAGAGCTGCTGGCACTTCTACTCTCAGACTGAGGAAGTAGATTATCTGCAAACCAGACCTTCTTCTGGTCCTTGCGAAGCGCCCCTGATGAAATAACATCATTGTAACTGTATAACTAATGTGTGAAAACTCATAAGCAGGGGAATCCACCGCGACACTCACGGTTCATCAAAGTTGAATGACAGGTGACACAGACACGTCCCTCTTTCCCACCGAGATGAGTCAGTTTGAATCTGATGTCACAGCACACCACACAAAACACCTGCAAAACAAGTAGATGTTCATGTTTTAAGGAGAATGACATCTTAAAGGGATAGTTCACACAAAAAAGAACATTTTGTTATCTTTTACTCACTGGCTTCAAACATTGTAAACCTAAATAAGTTGGCAAAACTCACAAATTTGAGGCAATCAGTTACATCAAAATTTTGTGAGTTAATAAATTTGAAATTTCAGTAAGCAGAAATTTGTATTTTGTACACACTGGTTTTAATTGATTGATTAGTGTTATCAAAAATATAGATTTTTCGATGCTTATAGATACTGAAATATCTAAAACGTTTCAATACGTTTTTTTCGCAGTACAGATACAGCTGCACTTTCTCGCACTCTCTTCTTTCTGACAGTCAGTTCATATAAACCTGTTGTATGTAAGCAATAAGGTACTCGAGGCCATGCTGTATCGTGAATAAATCATGGCTGAAGGGCGTTGTTAGGTCGCGTCGTGCCTGCAACCCCTTCAGCTGTGATTTATTCACGATACAACATGGCCTCGAGTACCTTATTGCTTTTATAAAACTGTTACCACACAATAGAAAATATTAAAACCAAAAATGTATGTATTGAAATGTAACTTTTTTGAAGCAAGTTCGTTAAATTATGTTCTTTGGCTAAAAAACAGCAACAGTTCCTGACAGCAACAGTAAACGGCAAGAGAATGTTCCGAACATGCCTCATCTAATGGAGATTAAAGTCGGCATGAAACGGAAGTTGCGATTGTCTTTTCTTCTCTGCTGTGATGTATATCCGAGTGAAACGGCATCTGAAATGAGAGGGCAGGACTTGATTTCATCCTTCGGGAATTGATTGGATCGTTGGAAGTTTGGGCATTGCCAACAAAATGGAGGCAGATCTGAATGCCAGTTTGCAGTTAGTTGTGGGGGATTTCTCTCCACTGGATTCACCGCCGACACCCTAGCATGAATAAATGCTTTATTTTTTATATTGAGGATGAAGACGACGATCAACGGCACAAAACATGCCTAAACAGTGCGTGCGCGCGAGAGAGAGCCTGAATGACTGAGCGCATCCTCCATCAGGTTAAGTTATATTCATGAAAAAAATTATTCGTTTGCAATGTTCTAAGAGTAATGTTGTCGTAATATCCTAATATCTTTTCAATGTTTAAGGGTAACGTACTCCCTTATGACTGGTGTCAAGTGAAGCATCAGCTTCAGCTTTTCCCCCTGTTGTTTATTCCAAACGTCACTGATGTCACTGCAGCTGCTGGCAGTTCCGGATAGCTCCGCCCTTGCGCCATAGCTCGTGACCGGAAGAGAAGATGAGTCGTTTTGAGGGGGAGGGGAGGTTACCGTTTTTGATTAAAGATTACGAGGGCACATGAATTTTTAAAAAATAATGAAGTGCACGGATAAGTTATTTATAATAAACACTACAGTATTCCATCAAATAATAAGAATCGTCAATTTTGATTTCATGCCGACTTTAAATAAAAACAGAGAATTGGAACTCTTATCATCCGCTGTGTCATTTATTTTTTTAACACCATATATGATATTTTCTCACACACATACATCTGCTTATCTCTCAGCATGAGAAAACGTCTGTTTTCCATCTATTAGTTTTAAAACAGACCGATTCGCGGCACAGCGTGAGTTTGCAAGCATCATTACAGTGTAAACTGATGGACATACAGTATCAACAGAAAACGAATAAATACAGTAATATTCCCTCCTCACTTCGGAAACTGTAGGGCTTCCACACAGACGCGCACACACATCTCAGCATGAGAAGTGTTTATTAGATGGTGGGAAGGGCGGGGTCTCAAAATTAAAGATGAAAAATGCAACATAACACCAGCAGGGGTCACTCATACTTCATTTAATAAATAACAAACAGTTAATTCTGCCGAAATACATAATAAATTAAAGAGTTTTGATGCTATGCTTATGTTGCTAAGGGTGTTGCTCAGTGATACACAGAATGTTGGGTGAAGCGGACATAGCCATGCTGTATCATGAATAAAACACAGCTGCTGACCAATCACAATCGAGGAATGGAACTAACCATTTTATAAAACAAAATAAACATCATAGAATGAGGCCGAAAATGTATTTAATAGTTTTCTACATATTACATACACTCCATAATGCTCACACAACCCTATTTTGAGTAAAAATGGGAAAAATAATACTTCTCTCTAAAGACATTGGAAGTTAACATATGCAAATCCACATAAATACGTTTTTTCTCCAATGTAAAGTGCAAGTTCTCCAGTGTTTTACCACCTGAAGAAGTTTTCATTAAAGATATACCTCATTGTCATGTTCTAGCCCAAGTTTTCAATAAAAATAAAACATTTTATGCCCTTAATGTTGAGGCAGTTTTTCTCTGTGGTATCGAAAAATGGAATCTAATATCAAAATTTTTCAAGATATCATCAAATTTAGAAATTCCAGTGTTCAGGATCACCACAACCAGCTATAGCTAATTCAGTAATTGTGAACTTGCTAATTGGTAACACATTGTTTTGATTAGCATAGCAATTGCTGAATGCGTAAAGCAATATAGAACATCTAACATATATCTGTTCTCTCCATGATGGTAACCCCACAAACTCTTAGCAAAACATTAAACAGTACAAAATCTCCCATTTAACATTAATCAAGTGCACAAAAAGATTATATAACACTTTAATTGAGCATTTATACTCCCTTTCAGTTTCATAAACAAGTTCATTAAACTCAAAATAATGAAACAATTCAGATGACTTAAAATGCGTCAATGATGTAAACTCAAAAGAACAAGAAATACTCATAAAGAAAACTCATAAAAGTTCATGTGATTGAAGCAATTTAGTTTAAGTTTGCCCTAGTCAAACCAATTAATTATTTCGAGTGTTAGGGTTTACGGTGAACCTGTAGAATTTTTTTTGAAGAATGTTGGTAACCAAAAAATAGCTGGTAGCCATTAATTTCCACCATATTTTCCCATACTATGGAAGTCAATGGGAATCAACAATTGCTTGGTTAAATATATATAAAGAAAGAAAGAAAGAAAGAAAGGGGTGAGTAAATGATGACAGGATTTTAATTTTTGAGAGAACTATACCTTTAAACTTTGTTAAATTTCCACAAGCATCTCTCACCTTCCCACACGCTCTGCAGTGATGACGTCTTTTGGTGAAGGAGAATTTGGATCCACATTTCATGCATGCTGGTGCCTGAGAATCGGGGACCCACTGTGGGGCCGTGGTGCCCAGAGAACTGCAGCGCTGCATGGGCAAAGCACCAAGTGAACCCTTCCTCCCACCACACACTAGTGACGCTTCCATTCCACCACCCTTCTTGCAGTCTTGCGTGGGGTCTGAGGGCTCCGTGCTGCCTGTTTGGTGGGTGTCCTCCATAGGAGAGGATGGAAGTCCCAGCACAGCCTCCAGCTGCTCCTGCTCATTCTCGGCCCGCTCTTTCTCTTCAATGACAGAGTCCTCTTTCAGTCCAGGCCTCAGCTTGCGCTCGTCCAGCAGTGACTCGCTGGAGTCCTTGAGGGTGGAGTATCCGAAACGCCTCTCACCCCACACAGACAGAGTGGCGGTTACTGCTTGCCTCATAGTCTCAGTGGAGGGAGCTTAAAGCGAGAGGGTTACTGATCATACTTTAGCCCACCCTGAGCTTTGTTTTACCCTCAAACCATCACGACGTGGCCCGCACAATGTCCTGCCAAAAGATGAGTCAGATATATTAATTTCCAGCAGCCCAGTGTATTTGTCAAGGATGCTTGGCTTTGCTTTTTTATTTAAAAAATGTAAACATTAGAATCCATTTCAGTATTTTTATGATGAAGATGCTGGACTGAATCAACTTCAGTTTACTTGTTATAGAAAAATCATGTTAAAATGTGAGTCCAAATATGAGCCATCAGGCTTTTGAGAAACGGTTATTTGTTCATCGCTCAATTATCATTGTACTGCATTGCATTATATGTTTTGAAACTACAGCAGTGATCATAAAACCAAGCATTTCAAGATGATCTTACTAAGACATATTATTGGGACACAAAGAGTGACAAATAGTCTGCTATACTGTTATTAAAAAAATCGTATTGATTTACATCACAAGCGACCAGAATTTCATCTTCCTTTTCGGCCATATAAATATCAGCAAATATTTTGGCTCATTTTTAGCCGCTGAATAAAACTAAGGTGCTTTTCCCTACTTGAGTATGAGCCTTACAAGCCTGAAATATCAAATATGATGCAAACTGCAAAACTTGCTTTAGATTTTGTCCAAAAATTAGATTTTTGTCAGGCTTTACAGGGTTCAAATGTAAGAAACTTCTTGTGATGAATATCCAAGTGTATATTTTAAGTTAAATGTTGCATTGCTGCATCCCAAATAAAATTAGTAAATTAATGTACTACATATTATAATAAATGGTAAACATGAAATGATCATTCTTAAATATTAAACTATTATATTAACATTGAACTCATATATTAATTCAATATTAAACTGAATTAAATAATAAATACTAAGCAATGTTAAAAGGATAAATACATGACTTTGTACCTAAATAATGACTATTTATCCAGTATAAACAACATAACATACTACGATAAGTAGTATACTAGGCCTATACAAGTTATTATAGACCAGGCTTTGAACACATTTATGCAATATGTATGATGCTCCATCTATTTATCTACTAGGTTACTTGGCCTCAAAGGGGTTGGTATTTATCAACATGGTACTAACATGGTATATTATGTACAAAAACGTAAGGCATTTCAGCATTTTATATGCCACACTCTCAGACACACAGACACAGATCCTGCATGACTATTTCACAGTGAGGATTTGCTGAGTGGGCAGAAAGACTCGCCTGCATAGGTGCATATGCAGATACACATATCCAGAATCATGCATGATAAACACAACTAAACACTAACGCATTTCAGTGTATATTATTTACACAAATTCAGATACATAACTACAATAACAGCTGTCAAAAAAAGAAAGAAAAAAAAGTGCTGCTTAACTGATTTGGAGTCCGAGTTTGTCGCCTCACCCCATCTACGCTATCTTACTAAGACATATTATTGGGACACAAAGAGTGACAAATAGTCTGCTATACTGTTATTAAAAAAATCTTATTGATTTACATCACAAGCGACCAGAATTTCATCTTCCTTTTCGGCCATATAAATATCAGCAAATATTTTGGCTCATTTTTAGCCGCTGAATAAAACTAAGGTGCTTTTCCCTACTTGAGTATGAGCCTTACAAGCCTGAAATATCAAATATGATGCAAACTGCAAAACTTGCTTTAGATTGTCCAAAATTAGATTTTTGTCAGGCTTTACAGGGTTCAAATGTAAGAAACTTCTTGTGATGAATATCCAAGTGTATATTTTAAGTTAAATGTTGCATTGCTGCATCCCAAATAAAATTAGTAAATAAATGTACTACATATTATAATAAATGGTAAACATGAAATGATCATTCTTAAATATTAAACTATTATATTAACATTGAACTCATATATTAATTCAATATTAAACTGAATTAAATAATAAATACTAAGCAATGTTAAAAGGATAAATACATGACTTTGTACCTAAATAATGACTTTTTATCCAGTATAAACAACATAACATACTACGATAAGTAGTATACTAGGCCTATACAAGTTATTATAGACCAGGCTTTGAACACATTTATGCAATATGTATGATGCTCCATCTATTTATCTACTAGGTCACTTGGCCTCAAAGGGGTTGGTATTTATCAACATGGTACTAACATGGTATATTATGTACAAAAACGTAAGGCATTTCAGCATTTTATATGCCACACTCTCGGACACACAGACACAGATCCTGCATGACTATTTCACAGTGAGGATTTGCTGAGTGGGCAGAAAGACTCGCCTGCATAGGTGCATATGCAGATACACATATCCAGAATCATGCATGATGAACACAACTAAACACTAACGCATTTCAGTGTATATTATTTACACAAATTCAGATACATAACTACAATAACAGCTGTCAAAAAAAGAAAGAAAAAAGTGCTGCTTAACTGATTTGGAGTCCGAGTTTGTCGCCTCACCCCATCTACGCAGCCAGCAACGCGACGCGACAAACTAGAACGCGTCGCGCACTTGCAATTATGTGAGCGTTCTATAGCCTGCGAAGCGTCACAACATCACAGCATTATAGTTTATAGTCTATTCTCCGGAATTGTGGCTCAAATCGTTAGTGTAGCATCTGTTACAGCAAAGAGGACTGAATACGCGTTTGGTTATTATTCTCTCAGCACGGCATTGCAGAAGAGCCGCCGCAACCTTCACACAAGACAACATCTTCAATGCGTTTGACATGAACACACGTGCCAGTGGTGATTCAGCATCTGGTTAGCAGCAACGCAAACGCACATGTGTTCATACATGGCTGATGTGCATCATTCTCGCCTGTGGCTGCTGCTGACTACAGCAATGCGACACAGTGCCGTCAACAAGAGCCAATTACCCTCACTTACAATAATTACCTCAGAGTAAACCCCCGAAAACTCCCACAAGAACCAGAGATTATTATAGCGCTAGATAGTGATACAACGAAGGAACAAATATGATAAATGTAAATAATTACCAGGATCTCTGTATCCCATCGCCACCTCTGTGCGCTTGTCATCAGAGGTCTGCGCGAGATCAACGCGCGTTGGGGCGTCGCGATCACTTGAGAAGTCAGTGTGAGCACGTTTACTATTCTCTAAGGTCTCCTCTTTATTTCACATGATTAATATAACCAATCGTTGTCTTGGTATTTCTATTACTTGGGTACACAAGCTCTCATTATTATAGATAAACAAGTCTTTAATCAACCACAGCGTGGTCATATGTGACACTGGACCACAAACCAGTCATAAAGGTCAATTTTGTAAAATTGAGATTTATACTTAATCTGAAAGCTTTCCATTGGTGTATGGTTTGTGAGGATAGGAGAATATTTGGCCGACAACTATTTGAAAATCTGGTATCTGAGGGTGCAAAACTATCAAAACATTTTGAGAAAATCGCCATTAAAGTTGTCCAAATTAAGTCCTTAGCAATGCATATTACTAATCAAAAATTAAGTTTTGATATAGCCTATTTACGGTAGGAAATTTATAAAATATCTTCATGGAACATGATCTTTACTTAAAGGGATAGTTCCCCAGAAATGAAAATTCTGTCTTCATTTACTCACCCTCATGTCGTTCCAAACCTGTATGAGCTGCTTTCTTATGTTGAACACAAAAGAAGATATTTTGAAGATTGCTGGTAATCAAACAGTTGGTGGTTGCCATTGACTTCCATAGTAGGAAAAAAAATACTATGGAAGTCAATGGCAACCACCAACTGTTTGATTACCAGCAATCTTCAAAATATCTTCTTTTGTGTTCGACTTAAAGGGGTCTTATGCTCTTTTACAAAGTCTTGATTTTGTTTTGGGGGTGTACTAGAACATGCTCTCATGCTTGGTGGTTCGAAAAACGCATTATTTTTCACATAATTTACATTATTAAAATACCTTTCTCTACGGTGGCCGAGAGAGCTCAACGTGCTGCAACTTAAGAAAACACATGCAAATTGAAAAAACACCAGCAAATTAAGAAAACATCTTCATCAGTTTGACAACACACGCGCTGCAAATCCTCACAACACATGCAAATGAAGAAACGCTGCAAATCCTCACAACACATGCAAATGAAGAAACGC
>NW_015505983.1:434291-438140 GCF_001515645.1 Sinocyclocheilus grahami | reverse complement strand
GAGGACTGGAAATGAGAACCGCTGTTCTAGACATGCCAAAAATTTGAGGCTACAGCACAGCAGCTCTTCTTCTTGGTTTACTCTGCAGCAGCACTTCTTCTTCGTCATCTCGTCTGATGCAGTCACTCAACTAAGCGTTCTAACCACGACCTCGCCCCTCCCCACCCCCCCAACCATTAGAATTTCTGTAGGCGGGAATTCTTTGTAATGAAATTCTAATGAGCCGCTTTGTGATATCACAAAGCCCGGAAACCAAACGCTTTAGTCCAAATGAGCCGTTTGCTGTAGTTCTTGAAAATAGATTTTTTAAAAACTAAATATCTCCCTTTGGAGTGGACTTTGAGATTTGTAACTTTCTAGATCTTTTTTATGCCCAAACATACACACTACACACTGACTAAAATTAAAAAAGTGAAAAAGCATAATAGGACCCCTTTAAGAAAACAACTCATGCAGGTTTGGAACGACACGAGGGTGAGTACATGATGACAGAATTTTCATTTTTGGGTGAACCATCCCTTTAATATCCTAATGATTTTTGGCATGAAATTTTGACCCATACAATGTATTGTTGGCTACAGCTACAAATATAGGCCCTACCCGTGCTACTTAAGACTGGTTTTGTGGTCCAGGGTCACATATGGAAGGCAAAAAGGTCCACAATACAGGAACCATATATGAAGCACAACTCGCAGAAAAAAGTCGCTTTAATCCAAGCAAATTTGTGTTGGTGAGCGACTGAATCTCTGCAATTTTCTGCAAAACATGCGTACGAAATGGATTCCTATTGAAATGGCTGGATTTCGCCTGCGAAAATTCACCAAAAAGCCATAAATGTGAATTCATATTGACTCACTGTAAATGTTATGATTATTGAAACATCACAAATAAAAATACAGCCAGTTTGCAAACAGTGATCATGGATCAACATAAAAAAATTTATAGAAATATTAGGTATCATTTTTGATCATATTTAGATCTCAAATTAAGCCTATGGTTAAGGTGCAGTCACGTTTACTGTCAATTGGCACATTTTCATGGGCGAAATCCAGTGACTTCAATAGGAGTCCATGCAAATATCTTGAGGGGAAAGATTTCTACACGCAGATTTTGCATCGGGTTCAAGCTGGTCACACTAATTCGCTCCGCCGTGATCTGTGTGAATATCGGCATTTGCAGATTTAATGATCATTGACCATCTTTATTTATGACTTTGCTGACATTTTTAACATAAACAGTTTCTAGGTGGCTGTTATACTGCAAAAGTAAAAACAAAAATGATCAAATTTAAAATACATAGGATATTATTAATCAACTGTACAACAATTTTGGCCAAAAGAACTAGCAATAGTGTTTTGGTGTAACCTAGCTAGCATTTTAAACATTTCAAAGGGACAACACATTTTACTCTTGCAATAATAATAATAATAATAACATGCCTAATGATACTACAGACCCCATGACAAATCTTTTCAAGCATCTTGAGGAAAAGCAAAGCACCATATAGAAACGTTTTATGAGCTTTATTTTTATTTAATTAACAGAAAAAAATCATTAAGACTCATTTTTATAGCCATCGCCGTCAAAACTAGCATTTCAACTAGCAACATGATAAGATTTAGAACCATTAAGCATTCAATTAACCGTCCGTCTTTCTGTATAAATGCAGGAGAAAGGTCAGGAATGGATCTGGGACAGCCAATTTATGATATAAAAGTCTCTGGTTTCACTGAATGGTGTTGAAATGATATGTCTGTCACTCTAATTTAAAAATACTGCAGGAGACTTTGTTCTGAACAGCAGTTACTGAAGGTCCAATGCTCAGTTTGCCTCGTTCTTTGATGCCTCGTCGAAGTTCTCTACAAGATCTGTGAAAAAAAGAATAAAATGACTTAAATCGGATTTGTACAATTTACAGCTTGTTCAAAAGAAAAACTTCTAACTTCATACCTGGGACATCATCATCTTCTTCATCGATATCTTCTACTTTTGGAGCTTTGTTGTCCAGAACTTAAAAAGCAATGAAACAGCGATGTCAGCATCTACACTAAACTGTAAATTCACCCCTATTTCAAAGCCACATCTATACCCACCCTGTCTGGGAAACTGCTCGGCGAGTTTGCGCAGACTTGTGAGACTGTCAGCGCCGAGCTGACTGAGGATTCCCGGGAGCATTTCCGTAAGCTGTTTGGTCTCTGCGTGGCCTGTGATGGCGAACGTATTGGCAGACAGAGACGCCTGCACTTTGGGGTTATTGAAGTGAATGACTGTGCCATCATCTTTAATCATATTCACCTGCAAAACAAGATCAAATTCTCAATTCTCTGAACAGGACAGAATGAGATGAGCGGAGAAAGACGAGAGAGCTACTGATCTACCTCTTCAATGCCAGCTATGTTATTGACTGCAAGCTTCTTTAACGAACTTTGAAGTTTCTTGTCATCAGCTGTTGCCGTTCTGTGCACCACCTTCTTCTTTCTGCGTGCTGTTCCCTATAGAAAACGAATCGAAACGGAGTAAAGACAGAAAAACAACAACAGCAAAATCATAATATATGTTCAAAATCATTATTGTTCAGGGTCCATTATTGTTCACAATACTTCTTACCTTGCCCCCTATCCGGACCTGGGCTTGAAGTTTAGCCAATTTCTCCTGGTTCATACTGACTTCTAAAAACAAACAAATCCTTCATTATTCAAATGCTTTAAAAATCCACCTAAAAAAAAAACACTATACACTATCCTCTGGTTTCACAGACAAGGCTTAAAACTAGTCCCAGATTAAAATGCATGTTTGAGCTATCTCTATTGAAAATATGTTGTTCTGACATATCTTAAAATATGTCAGTGCCTTTGTTCTGTCTCAAGATGCACACATATAACGGTTTCTTTTAAGGCATTTTTATAAAAGCTGCTTTAACACTTTAATTTGACTAAGGCCTTGTCCTGGCTTAAAGGGGTCATATGATGCGATTTCAATTTTTCTTTGGAGTGTTACAAGCTCTTGGTGCATAAAGAAGGTCTGTAAAGTTGCAAAGACTAAAGTCTCAAATCCAAAGAGATTATGTCCCCACTGGATGCAACAAATGCCTCGTTTATAATGCGTTTTAATGTTTTTGTCTCGTAGCTCCTGCCGGACAGGGCATCACAATATGGTAAGGGGCGTAACATTTCCGTCACACGCTTGAGGTATTCGACCAATCACAACGCACTGGATAGCTGGCCAATCAGAGCACACCTCGCTTTTCAGAACGATGAGCTTTGTAAAAATCGTTGTGTTTCAAAAAGGCGGGGCATAGAGAAGCAATAATGTACAGTACGTGGAAAATTATGTGTTTTTTTAACCTTAAACCGCATAAACATTTCAATACGCCAAATACACAAAATAATGTTCTTTTTAGCAACATCATATGACCCCTTTAAGCTAAGCCCCGTCTGTGAAACCGGGCCTAAATCTTGTTCACACCAAGAATGATAAATATAAAGATAATTATAACGATAAAGATAATAGCGTCCACACCAAAGCATGATAACATTCTGTTTATTGTAGCATTTGCTGCGGTTTTGTGGTCTGCCACTTTAAATGCCTGAGCTCTTTAAACCAGGAGGAATTCTGATTGGCTGTCAATGTTTTGATCTTTTGGAACTTTTCCAGATCCACAAGGAATACTCTACCAGATGACAAAATAACTGAAAAACATGATGTGTTGCTGGTTTACTAAAAAGAATGCATGTACAGTTTGTTCAAAAAGAAACTCGTATGGAAATTATATAGTATATGTGTATATATATATATATATATATAGTATATGTGTGTATATATATATATATATATATAGTATATGTGTGT
>NW_015505983.1:423866-434266 GCF_001515645.1 Sinocyclocheilus grahami | reverse complement strand
ATATATATAATATATACACACACACACACACACACATTACTAAGCCTGCAATTATATTTTGGTATAAATGACCTGGAAGGTTTTTCCATGATATGTCTAAAAGATATTTTCAAAAACAATATGGTTATTACTTGAATACAGAATGGCACACAACCATCTAAACTGTAACTAACTACACCAGCACACACTGTGCAGTGAAACTGTGCTCTTCTGTGGAGTGACAGTCAGTCTGTACAGAGAGAAAGACCGTCTGTCAGCAGGCGACAAACCCTCAGACGACACGGAAAACACGGTTTATGGTGAAAGTATCACGTAAAAACTGCTTAGTCGTCGGTTTGAGGACATTTCCAGGCTATACTGTCTTTACTGCCGTCTCTGTCCCTCGCACATATCGCAGTGATAGAGAATAAAGACAAATCCTGACGGTGCAGAATCTGAGAGAGTGCATCGCTCCAGCATAACACACACATCACAACAAACACCGCGCTCAGCCGCGTAATCAACAACGTAATCATCGGGGATGTAGTGTATTTAAAATAAACACATAACGGTGTTCATTACTGACCTGACAAACACAGCTGCTCAGAGAATCATGCGCACTTGAATGAACAGGGCGGAAGTGGTCAGACGTTGTTTTTGTTGTTTTAAGGGCGAACAACAGTGATGCTGCCCTCTAGCGGCTCGGTCTTAATAATACAAACGTAAAGCTAAAGACCTGAACCTGTTGATTGCATGGTTATGACCGTATGAATGCATATTTTATATAGGCTAGGGGTGAGTTGAGCCTGCGGGGAAGTCGAGCCTCCCCTTGCTTCTAGGCAACCTTAAACAAAATTGGTGATATGACCACAAATATATTATGAAAGAGTCATGCATTTGACTCACCCTATGATGAAGAGAGGCCCATATATTTAGGTTAAAAAAATTGTTTTTGCTGTTTAAAGTTATTTTTTAAAATGTTCTTGTGTCTGAACAATTACAGACAAATATGAAAAAAACGTTACATATGTGTTTTATAAAGTTATAATATGAGGCTATACTGTTAGCACGATGTTAGCTCTAAACTGTGCTGGATAATACAAGTTTGTGAAAATGGTAGGTGTGGGGTAATTTGATCCAGTGGATCACCCATTCTTATGGTTATAAAGTATTATTGTATTTCTGTGTTACATTTCATTAATTTTAGACCAAACATTTTTTATTTTGTTTTGAATTGAATTCCCCCCCTCCTCAAAATTTGAAATAGATCTTGTTTATGAAAATTGGCCATTGAAGTTTTTATGAAATTGTATTTCCCTGCACAAATAAGGCTCCAATCCATCACAAGGCACACACATAGATTTCAATCATTTTATTGAATTTCTATTCCTGTTTTACTTCAGAATAATCAGTGGAATCATGTGGCAAGTTGAGCCAAGAGACTGTTTTATTATTATTTTTAAAGCCATATTTTGCAAGCAGTTTATTTTAGACTCAAAGTGATTAATCCCAAAGATGCACCACATCCTGAAATGTATGTACATATTTAAGTTGGACTCATTACTGTCATGTGCTCACTTTAAACACACCGTAGGTAAAAACTGGCTCAACTCACCCTGCTCCCCCTTATATATATATACAGTGGGGCAAAAAAGTATTTAGTCAGCCACCAATTGTGCAAGTTCTCCCACTTAAAAAGATGAGAGAGGCCTGTAATTTTCATCATAGGTATACCTCAACTATGAGAGACAAAATGAGGGAAAAAAATCCAGAATATATATATATATATATATATATATATATATATATATATGGCCACACGACAAGCAAACATATACATATATATGTAACAAAAGTGGTATTTGTATATGTATTCTGACATGTTTATATTTTGTAGTGCTTTGACACAGACTAATTATGGTTTTAAACAGCTCTTTACAGCAGCAAATTATAATGTTTACATTTCAAATCAAATTCAAGTTCATAAAAAATGCTCAAATCTATAGATACCATAAAATACAAACATCATGATCTGAAATGTGTGTGTGTGTGTGTGTACTTAATGAGACAACACATATCATGTTTGAAACATTTAACCATGGTCATATTTTAAACTTGCCTATTTTTTACATAAAGTCTCAAAACATGCTTTCTTGAAGCAATAGACTATAAAAACAAACCTTCAAAAGCACCTATACACTGCTTATTTGAACAAATTGATTAAACATCAGTATGCAGTAAATTTGTATTCGATTTTTTCTGACACATTGTACGTATGCAGACTTCATATTAATGCAAATTTCCTCTACAAGAGACATGGCATGGATCTCTGAAACTCTTTTCCACTGTAATGATCAAATATCCTCATATCCCCCATCAACGGAGGTCATCTGACTGGATGGCAGTGTCTGGCAGGAAAGGTCCACGCAGGCAGATGAAGTCTGGTCTGCTGATCACTGAGCTGCTAGCCTCCATGCTGCCCTGCCACTGGAAACGAAAATTGGAGTGAGGACTGCAAAGTCTCAATGGCACCTGAAAAAGTCTCCTCAGAACAGCTTTGCGCAGGAGGATGTACACCCACGGATCGAGGATCTGGTTCCAGGTCGCCATGCGCACAACCAGGAGCATATGAGTGTATGATGTCTGATCCTCACCGGGATCCTCCAGGCTGAAGATGATGCCTGTTATCTGAGGAACAAACCATATAATGCATTAAACATTTCACACAAAAATTATACATCTGCATGTGTGGCTCCAAACAGAAAGAAATTATTTTTCAATATGCTCAATTAACAAATTGTATCTATACATTGTATTTGAATTATGCGCCCTCCAGAAGCTTGCATTCTGTAAGTGAACGGCGCATTATAGTGCCACCCCAAAGAGGCAAAAAATCACTTTCACAGACTTTTAACTTAACTGTTCCCTCCTGGTGGGATGACCTGCCCAACTCAATCCGAGCAGCTGAGTCCTCAACCATCTTCAAAGAACGACTAAAACACATCTCTTCCATCTACACTTGAGCCTCTAACACTAGCACTCTCTATTCTATTTCTATTCTAACTACTTGTAAAAAAAAAAAAGACCCTCTAACACTTTTCTTTTTCTGTTCTATCTAGCTACATGTTTTGTTTTTATTTATTATAAAACACGACTCTCTAACACTAGCGGTCTCTATTCTTTCGACTTGTATTCTTTTAATTTATTTAAAAAAAAAACTTGCTATGTGTACTGCAAGACTTGTGACGGCGCTTACATATTACTGCTCTTTTGTTGGTTTTGATTGCTTCTGTTGTCCTCATTTGTAAGTTTCTTTGGATAAAAGCATCTGGTAAATGACTAAACGTAATGTAAAGTAATATTTATTAAATTAAAATGTGTTGATATTTTTAAAATAAAAATACTGAAAAAATAACATTTATATTTAACACATTTAGTTTTAATAAATATAGATGTACTGTTTATAAATGTATATATTATTAATTTAGAATTGAATTTTAAAAATCAATTAAAAAACTGTAAAAAAAATATTATAATACACACACATAGATGTATATTTATTGAAAGTCATATATTACTTAATACATTTATATTTATTTTATTTATATATATACACACAAATACTACATATGTGTGTGTATATATATACATATATATTTGTGTAGATATATAGATAGATAGATAGATGTTTTTAGTTTTTTTTTTTTACATTTCTTGAATTGAATTTATGGTGAATAAATTTAAATGTACTTAAATTTATAATTTTTTTAACTTATTAATTTTACCATTTAAATAAATTTATATTTACATCTATATATTTAACTAAGCTGTCATTATTTACTCAGTGGGGGGGGGGGGGGGGGATATTTTTACTCTCACGTTTATTGATAAATAATAAAAATAAAAATAATTACAGAATCTTATCTTTTCTTTTTTGCTTTTTGAGAGAGAAATAAGAGGTGTGAAAAAAAGGACATATTTTCTTACCAAAATTGGCCCCCAGCACACACAGGAAACCAGCATGATTGCCAAAAGCTGGCAGACCATCTCAGAATGGTGTGATGTGTTACGGCTATGGCGATGATGATCTCGGTCAAGTTGTACCCTACTCCGCAGGAGAGTGAGAAAAGTCACGCTATTGCACACCAATGAGACGAGGAGAGCCAGCAAACCCAGCACAGAGAACAGTATCGTCAGAAGCACATCCACCCAATCGCGCGGCCCCTGCAGGCGGAAGAAGCACCAGCTTCGTGAACGCTGCACCTGGTAGGACCTCTGAAGCAGGAGGGGCAGCAGGGCCACCAGCAGACCCAGCAGCCATGTTAAACCCAACAGCCTCCCGACATGATGGGACCCCCGCACTGTGACGTGGAAGAGAGGACGGGTCACTCCGATGCATCGCTCCACCGCCATCAAGCCTCCGAGCAGCAGAGGAGTTAAGCCAAAGAAAGCCATAGAAACGCCAAAAAAGTCACACAGAGACTTGTGAGGGTCAAATGTTTCCCAGGCTTTCTGTGAGGCGTATACGTAGAGAGCCAGAGAGCCGTTGATCAGGTGTCCCAAGAAGTCAGTCACCACCAGACCACTAGCAAACATGAGGAAGGTTGCTTTAGGCTTCAGTCTGAACCTGCGGTAAGCTTTGATCAAGATGAAGAGGGCCAAAGTGTTGGAAACGATGCCCACCGTCATCGAGATGGCAGTCGGGGTCACAGAAACGTCCTTTTTGGTAGAGCTCCCGTTACACACATCACTCGACACCAAGCATCCAGCATTAGCTGAACCATTATAAAGCATGATCGTCAATTCACACTGCAAACAAACTAAATATTAGTGATGCTATTTGTGTTAAACAAAACTGACAAGAACTGTAGACTGTCGTTATTTACAGTATAGAAACCCAAATGTGAAATTAAAATGCCTTCGTTTTGTTCTCAGCCAGACTCTAAAATCAACACTAAACAGAATATGTAACTTTTTGTTCAGTTTTTACTTCCACAATTAGTTTCAGATGTATGTGAACATTTTTTTAATTGTTCCTACCATTATACTATTCTAGATTTCTACCCATTTATGATCAATCTATTGTGAAAAGTTAAAATATAAAAATATAAGTAGGCTATTGGATAGATAGATAATCTAGATGAATTTATAGTTAATAACAAAGTTGTTAATAATAAATTGCTCTGCTAAAATAATAAAATGTTATGTGACTCCAAAGCTTTCCAAAAAGTTTAGTAATTAGTAACCTAAATCTTCATAAATATCCTATATAAACAGGTCTTGAGTTCAGAATTTTATTGAAAAGTACTTCCATAATTTGAACTCACAAATTATTGAACAAATCGTATCCACGCATCAAATCAATATTGCTTCACTTTGTAGATCTATTATTTCCAAACAATTATTCCAGTTTTACTCACCGTAATCTGCTAATCAAATGAGTCTCAGTGCTCCAGGTTCATTCACTCTTCCCGTGTAAATCCACGGACTGTGCTGAAAGAGTCTGTGATGAGCGCGCTCTGAATTCACCACAGTTAATGTGAGTTCCCCCTCGCGCGTCGTGGTTTGATCAAAATGTCTTCAATATTGCAGTCCTATGGGGTTTGGTCTACCATTATAATATAATAAAATAATTTGGTCTGATTATGGACCCGAACAGATTTTACAACATACAATTTTCAATCCTACCGGAGCTGAACACCCGCTGCGCATTCCAAATCTGCCATTACGCACGGGATATTTCCTGGGGCATTGGCTCTTGTGAAACGAGGTTCATTCATATTTATTGATTAATAGAATTTTATGTTTAAGTAAACTGCATATAAAGTGCGATTTTTTTCAAATGTGGAAGTCAAGTCATTGCCATTTTTACAAAGTTTTGCTTTCTTTCAATCTTTCTTTATCAATTCATTAATAATGCATTGACTAGCATTAATGGACAATGAGCAATACATTTGTTACAGTATTGTTCAGTGTTAGTTCATGTTAAATAATGTAATTGACAAATGTTAACAAATGGAACCCTGTAAACATGAAGAAAAAGACAGCGCTAGCCTTTATTTCTACATATTTTTATTTCATCAAAACGCACGGCAAGATTTTTTAATGAGGAAGACAAATGGCACTTTTTTGAAGAATGATTCACAATGTGGCCAAATTCACTTGCAGGAACAGTTAGAACGCAAAAGCAACTCATCCTTTTACAACAAAAGTAAAACATAAGCTAGATGGATTATGTTTTATATGTTTTTTGTAACAAGTGCACAGCAGGATATAAAATTTACATCATAAAAGGGATTTGCATGAAGTACCGCCTGAATGTAACTTGGCAATTAGAGGGCTTTTTATATGAAGGGACTAAACTCAACCATCACTGTTCTTTGAAGTGTTCAAACAGCAGTATAGTTTATAAAACTGAAACACATGAGGATTTACAGAATAACTCATGATGTCTTTTAATGGTAGAGAGACAGACACTTATATTTAAAAAAATTTATACAATTCTAAAAATGTAAATAAGCATTATATATGATTTTTTTTGGTCAGTTTTCTGTTGAACAACGCAGTGTAATGAATCAAAGACCATTCAAACTAAATCAACGGATTAAAAGATACATCAGTCCTGAGTATGTATCAGTCTTTGCTTTCATCTTTCTCTGCTGAAGTCCATACTGCCAAATCTTCATATTTCCACAACAAGATCAACAGCACTTCAGACACTTGTAATCTCTTCAAAACATTAAATTCTCTCCTCTGTCCTCCTTCGCCACGTCTTTAACAGCTGATGATTTTGCCACATTCTTCACAGGAAAAACTAAAACAATCAGCAGTCAGTTCTTCTCAGCTCCACATACACAGGAACTCAAACCAACCTCATCCACTGCTAAAACTCCCCTCTTCTCCTTCTGTCCCCTCACTGAGGCAGAAGCATTCCCCTCTCCAGCTATCCTACAACATGCTCTCTAGACCCAATCCACTCACACCTTCTCCAAGCAGTCTTTCCTACACTTCTACCAGCACTTATTCACATATCATCAACACATCTCCTCTCACTGGCATTTTCCACACCGCATTCAAACAGGCTCTGGTAGCTCAAAAAACCTACATTAAACGCTTCACTTATAGATAGCTACAGACCTCTCTCTCTCTCCTTCCATTCATAGCAAAAACACTTGAACGTGTTGTTTTCAACCAGGCATCATTATGTCTTTCACAGAATAACCAACTGGACATTAACCAGTCAGGTTTCAGAAGTGGCCATTCAACTGAGACTGCATTACTGTCAGTCACTGTTGCCTTGTGGATTGCGAAAGCTGATTCCAAATCATCAGTACTTATTCTGCTGAATCTATCTGCTGCTTTTGACACTGTGAATCGTCACATTCTCCTGTCCACCCTCTGATCACTGGGCATCATGGGGATTCCACTTTGCTGATTTGAATCCTATCTCACAGGTAGGTCTTTCAGGGTGGCCTTGGGAGGGGAGGTATCCAAAGAATATCAACTGGTCACTGGGGTTCCTCAGGGATCCGTTCTTGGACCCCTCCTCTTCTCCATATACACTACATCACTGGGACCCATCATACAGGCACATGGTTTCTCCTATTATTGCTATGCTGATGACACACAGCACTTATCTTTCATTTCAACCAGATGATCCAACGGTAGCTGCACAGATATCAGGCTGCCTGGCAGACATCTCGGCATGGATGAAAGAACATCAACTACAGCTCAACCTAGCAAAGACTGAGCTTCTTGTCTTCCCTGCCACCCCAACACTACAGCACAATTTCACCATCCAGCTAGGTTAATCAACAATTACCCCACCAAGTTCGGTCAGAAATCTTGGTGTAATCTTTGATGACCACCTGACTTTCAAAGACCACATTGCAAAAACCGCTCGACCTTGCAGGTTTGCATTGCAAAATATATATATATATATATATAAAAAAAAATCAGGCCCTTCCTAATGGAGCATGCTGCACAACTTCTTGTCCAGGTCTGCTAAATGAATAAATGTAAAGCTAGTTTAACATAACGCTTAAATGTGCATTTAACAGATGCTGTTGTGCAGAGTGAATACTGTATAAGTATAAATATTATCAGTATATGCATTTCCCTGCGAATAGAATCTATGAATTTGGTGTTACATATGCTCTGTCTGATGTTTTTGATGTTATTATTGAAATGAATTGTATAGCGTACAATTCTGTTTTAAAGGTTTTTAGCATGAGAAGCAGCAAATTTGAATACTTAAATTTTTTTAGTGATTAAACAAATTTTCATAATTTTAATTTACCAGATTAAAAAAATCTTATCTTTTAAAGGAACGGTTAATCTAAATATGAAAATTTGCTGAAAATGTGCTCACCCTCAGGCCATCCAAGATGTGGATGAGTTTATTTCTTCATCAGATTTGGAGAAATTGTTCACCAATGGATCCTCTGCAGTTGAATGGGTGCCGTCAGAATAAGAGTCCAAGCATCCGATAAAATCACAATAATCCACAAGTTACCCACACAACTCCAGTCCATGAATTAATATATTGTGAAGCGAAAAGCTACATGTTTGTCAGAAACAAATCCATCTTTAAGGCATTTAACTTTAAACTGTTACTTCTGGTCAAAATACCAGCCCATAATAACGCTTCCTCCAGAAATTAAGTCCTCCTGCTGTCCTCGCAATCCACCCAGATGTTTGTTTAGAACATTTTGGACTGTTTTTTCTTGTAAACGGTGCTTGATCTGTGCATATTCAGCCTGGTCTCATGTTTATACGTAGGTATTAATACGTAACATTTACAAGCACAAAACGTACGCTTTTGTACGTTTTTAATCATGCTAAAACGTACAATTTAGACGTATTTCAACGTTTAAACCGTACAAATCGCTACGTATTTTTAGCTAAAAAACGTAAAAATATTTACGTATCTTTTATATCATTTAGATATTCGTATCAATGCATTTTTTTTTATCATTTTATCAATAAGCGATTTAGATTTTAAACCCCTTAACCTACCCATTTTATAGCGAATATAAAGGATATACAACGCAAATGACCGAAATACGCAGGAAAATAAAACTTTTAGTAACAATATAGCATTAAAATATATTTATAGTCGCTAATTCCACTCCTACCTATAAGCCTAAACATTTCTGTACAGTATAAGAAAAACATGACAGACAGATAAATGCAATTAACGTTACAATCATTTATTTATTGCAAAAATGTCAAAAGCAGTACTAAAAGTAATCCAAATGACGATGCGTTGCACCCGCAGTCCTCTCTGGTGGAATACAGTAGGTTTGTGTGACCCAGAGCAGAATTTATTATTTTACGTAAAATACATACGAATTATCATGAGATCACGTTGCATATTTAACTCCTGATTCAGACAAGACAACTTTTTCCCTGGAAAAAGCTATATTATACTGTAAATAGTTAAAAATGTCTGATGGATTGTTTTATTAAAAACAAAAATTAGTTTATTATTGATGGCCTGGTGTCATGCACTTGTGAATTATTGTGATCAGGTGTCTGGACTGTCATTTTGACGGCACCCATTCACTGCAGAGGATCCATTGGTGAACAAGTGGTATAATGCTACATTTGTCCAAAGCTGTTCCCATGAAGAAACAAACTCATTTATATCTTGGATGGCCTGAGGGCGGGAACATTTTCAGCTAATTTTCAATTTTGCATGAACTACTCCTTAAAAAGCATGAACAAATATCTTTCTAATTGTTTTCAGCAACCTCTAAAACAACAGGTGTATCCAAGGACAGCATGTACTGGAAAGGCCATTATGTCCGCATGAAAAAGCAATGAGTTGTTTAATCCTCTGCCTTAAGTCAATATCATCACAGCTTTTAAAAAACCCACTAGATGAACCAAAGTCGTAGAACTAGAAAGAACTAAAATGTAACATTCTAATCAGGGCTAAATTTCTGTACTGAAGAAACCTGAGCTGCAAATTGTTTTGACTACTTTATGATAAAAAGTCAGCCTGATGGGTCCAAAGAAGGACAAATCACAGATAAAATGTTGGACTAGGCAATATATTTCTTGTGGCAGGTTGTATGTACTCACCAGAAAAGGATTCTAAGTGGCCTAAAGTAAATACAAAAACCTAAAAATAAATATATGGAGGCCTCTCATCTTGTGAAAATAAGGCCATTTTACAACATTAACTTGATTGCTTCTGGTAAAACAGTGTGGCCAAAAACAAAATAAGAAGTGGGAATAAAAAGGACAAACATAAATAAATAAATAAGACACCTCTGGCTAGGGCTGGGTATCGTTAAAAAATTTTCAATATCGATACCGATACCTTGACTTCGATACCGGTTCCTGAACGATACTTTTTTCGATACCAATTTTATGAAATCTATTTGAACAAGATTACATTATCTAAAAAAAAA